>NW_018219102.1:39849-41425 GCF_001263595.1 Phalaenopsis equestris | reverse complement strand
AAAAAGTGCATATTAAAAGTGCATATTACATAATCTTCCCTGTGAGTTTGATATTCAGGTCTTAATAAAAAAGTCTTATATTACTTGATTACGATACTTATACTTGCATAATATCCCACTATAAATATATATAAATTAAAAAGTTAAATTCTTATTTTTCTTCAGGGTAAAGTTTTTGGTTTTGCTGCAAAATAAGGAAATATAAGTGAAAAATACCATCATAACTATTGTTATACTGTGCATAAGCATTAAGTATTTAGGGATCAAGTTTGGGCGCTGTTGCCGGAGATTAAAATCTTCAAGTAGTGGTGTCAAATTCATAAATCCTTACATATACAAAAAATTAGGATCAAGTTTTTGGCGTCGTTGCTCGGGGAAAGAAAGAAAGAAAGAAAACTCAGTAAATTTATACTTTTAGAAAGTCTTATTTAAACTTTAAATAATGTATATTATTTTGCACGTTTTATTTTATTTTATTTTATTTTATTTTAATTTATGTTAGTGTATGCGTAGTTCAGGTTCTGAAGGACTAGTGCCCTACGATTCTGAATTAGAAAGAACATTTAGAAAAATCAAAAAAACAAAAAAATTAAAAATCTTGAAAAATCTAAAAAAATTACAGAAGTGGCAAACCAAAACAATCAAAATGCTGAAATTCATCAAGAGTTTAGACCTTTAAGAGATTATGCCAACCTTACTACAGATGAACTTCATTGTAATATTCAAAAATCTAATGTAGTGGCTAATTCATTTGAGCTTAAACCTGTTATTATCCAAATGGTATCAAATAATCAGTTTGGGGGATCACCAACTGAAGATCTAAATTTACATCTTACCAATTTTCTAGAATTGTGTGCTGTATTTAAATACGATGGTGTATCAGATGATGCCATAAGACTTATGTTATTTCCTTTCTCACTGAGGGATAAAGCTAAGATGTGGTTAAATTTGTTACCACCTGAATCTATCAGAACTTGGGGTGATTTAGCAAAAAAATTCCTTGCTAAATATTTTCCATCATCAAAAACTGCGAAGCTTAGAAATGATATTACATCTTTTAATCATTTTGAAGGGGAATCTATTTATGAAGCATGGGAACGATTTAAAGAACTCTTAAGAAACTGTTCACACCATGCTATACTAGATTGGTTAATAGTTCTAACCTTTTATAATGGATTAATTGGTTCTCTTAGATCTATTATTGATGTCACTGCTGGGGGTCATTTGATGTCAAAACCTACATGGCGCTTATGCTTTAATTGAAGAAATAGATACCAGTAATTTTCAATGGCCTTATGAGAGGGTAAATCTAAAGAAAATAGACAATATTCATGAAATTGATGCATTTCCTATGTTAGCAAATCAAGTTGCTGCAATTTCAAGGAAGTTAGACCAATTTAGAATGAATTTTTCTCAACCAATTTCTATGATTGAAGAGAATTAATTATGTCAAATGGTGGATTCTCAAGAATTATTAAAAACTTTGAATGCCATAAAAAATAAGCAAAATAAATCATATGCCAATTATTATAACCAGGTTGGAAAAACCATCCCAACTTTAACTGGAATAACAATT
>NW_018219102.1:37712-39812 GCF_001263595.1 Phalaenopsis equestris | reverse complement strand
ACAACCAAGTAAACCCATTGGGAAACTGAAACAACCAAGGGAATAATAATTATAAATCTACTTATCCTCCAGGTATCAACAGTAATACACAATTTAAGGATAAGAAGTTGTCTATAGAAGAAGAGGTGTTATAAATGGGTAATCAATTACAAAGTCAAGGAGCTACAATTAGAAATATTGAGAATCAACTTGGGCAAATCGCAAGTTCATTAAGTAGTAGATCCCAAAGAACACTTCCTAGTAATACTAAATGAAATCCAAAAGACCAGAATAAAAACCAAGTTAAAGCCGTACAACTTAGAAGCAGAAGAGAGTTGGAAGGTAGGATTCAAAAAGAGATTGAAGTAGAAAGAGAAGAAATTGAAGAATCAAAAGAGGATGCTCTAAGAGATTCTAAAAGAGCTATTTATTCATTGAGAATTGATTTAGAAAAACCACCACCTCCATTTCGTCAGAGACTTCGACAACAGAAGTTGGATAAACAATTTTAAAAATTTCTGGAAATATTTAAGAAGCTTACAATCAATATTCCATTTGCTGAAGCCTTAGAACAAATGCCAAGCTATGTAAAGTTTATGAAGGGAATTCTCAACAAAAAAGGAAGTTTCAAGATAATGAGACTGTTGCACATAGTGAGGAGTGCAGTGCTATAATTCAAAAGAAACTTCTTGAAAAGCTTAAAGATCCTGGTAGCTTTACAATTCCATGTGCAATATGTGATAGATTTTATGGGAAAGCTTTATGTAATTTAGGTGCAAGCATTAAACTTATGCCATTATCAATATTTAAAAGATTGGGATTAGGAGAAATAACCCCTACTATTGTAACTCTGCAGTTAGCAGATCGTTCAATAACCTATCCAAAAATAGTTATAGAAGATGTCCTAGTGAAAGTGGATCAATTTATCTTTTCTGTTGATGTCATTGTGTTAGATATGGAGGAAGATAAAGAGATACCTATCATTTTAGGTAGAACTTTCCTAGCAACAAGAAGAGCAATGATAGATGTGCAGAAAGGGGAATTAACAATGCGCGTGAATGATCAAACTATTACTTTTAACATCTCAAAATCAATGAAATACCCTGCAAAAGGTAAAGACGATGAATGTTGTAGAATGAATGTTACAAGATATCTGAGCGAATAACATTTTAAGACTACTTATGAAGAAAAATCTGAAGAAAAAGATTTGGAACACGGGCAAGAAGAGGAATTAGATCAATGAGTAAACCTTTTTAAGGAAGATTCAAGTTATGTTCAAGAATGTTTTGAAATTTTGGACACGATAGACAAAGATAAATCATTTTGTCCATCTATTGAAAAACCTCCAGGAACTTGAGTTGAATTTACTTCCTGAACATTTAAAATATGCCTTTTTATGAGATTCCTCTACTTTACCTGTTATAATTTCCTCAAAGTTAACAAAGGAAGAAGAAGAAAAGATGATGAAAATTTTGAAAAATTTTAAGAAAGCCTTCAGATGGACAATTGCTGATATTAAAGAAATTAGTCCTTCAATTTATATGCATAGAATTAATCTAGAAGAAAACTAGAAACCTAGGGCTGATCCACAAAGGAGATTAAATCCTGTTATGAAAGAGGTTATTAAGAAAGAAAATTTAAAGTGGTTAGATGCTGGAATTATCTACCCTATTTCAGATAGTGCATATGTTAATCTAATTCACCGTATTCCTAAGAAAGGAGGAGTAATTGTAACTGTGAATCATTATAATGAATTAATACCTACTATACAAGTCACAGGATGTCGAATATGTATTGATTATAGATGATTATAGAAAACAGAAAACTAAATCTTGCCACTATGAAAGATCATTTTCCACTACCCTTTCTAGATCAAATGCTGGATAGACTAGCTGGGCATAAATACTTTTGTTTTCAGGATGGATATACTATCAACAAATTCAAATATTTAATGAGGATCAAGTGAAAAAAACATTTACCAGTCCTTATGGTACTTTTTTCTTAAAAGAATTCTTTAGAAGAATGTCCTTTGGTTTATGTCATGCCCCTGCTACATTTCAAAGATGTCGATGACAATTTTTTGTGATTTATTTTAAAAGGGGATTGAAGTCCTTATGGATG
>NW_018219102.1:35954-37702 GCF_001263595.1 Phalaenopsis equestris | reverse complement strand
ATGGATGACTTGAAGTCTTTATGGATGACTTTCAGTGTTTGGAACTTCATTTGACACATGTTTAGAACATTTATCTAAAGTTCTTAGGAGCTGTGAAGAAACAAAATTAGTCCTTAACTGGGAAAAATGCCAATTTATGGTAGCAGGAGGAATTGTATTAGATCATCAAATATCAGAAAATTGTATAGAAGTAGATCCTGCTAAAATTCAAGTGATCGCTAATTTACCTTATCCAAAAATGTAAGAGAAATTAGGAGTTTTTTAGGACATGTTGGATGCTACAGGCGATATATCAAGGACTTTTCTAAGATTGCTAAGCCTTTATGCCATTTAATTGGAGAAAGATGTAATTTTCAATTTTGATGAGGAATGCCTAAAATCTTCTAAATTATTAAATGAAAAATTAATCACTACACCAATTATAGTTTCACCAAATTGGGAAAAACCTTTTGAACTTATGTGTGATGCAAGTGATTATGCTATTGGAGCTATTTTATGACAAAGATATGATAAATATTTTAAAGTTATTTACTATGCTTGTAAAACTCTTAATCAAGCTAAAAATAATTATACAATAACTAAAAAAGAGTTATTAACAAATGTATATGCCTTTGGTAAATTTAGATCGTATTTGATTGGAACTCATTGTATAGTGCATACAGATCATTATGCTATTAAGTACTTAATGAAAAAGAAGGATACTAAACCGAGACTTGTAAGATGGATTCTTCTTTTACTAGAATTTGATTTTAAAATAGTAGATCGGAAGGGGAACTGAAAATCAAATTGGTGATCCTTTGTCCAAGCTTGAATTAGAAAACCACTCTATTTTGAAAAAGAAATTAATGAATATTTTCCAGATGAAAAATTGTTTATTGTAAATGAGTGGCATGTTCCATGGTATGCCGATATTGTGAACTATATTGTTAGTGATCTGATACCATATGGAATGACATACCAACAAATGAGTAAATTTATTTCTTAAGATAAGACTTATTTTAGGGATAACCCATATTTATATAAATAAGGAAAGGATATGATCATTTGAAGATGTGTACCATTAGAAGAAACATATGAAATTATCCAAAAATATCATAATTCTGATTTTTGGGGACATTTTGGTATTGATAAAGCATCATACAAAATTCTACAATCTAGATTTTATTGGCCTACAATTTTTAGAGATGTTAAAGCTTATATAAAAACTTGTGATAGATTTCAAAGAGTATGCAATATTTCTAGAAAAAATGAGATGCCTCTCAATTATATGCTAGAATTTGAAACTTTTGATGTTTGGGGATTAGTTTTCATGGGACCATTTATACCATTTTTCAGAAATTTATATATTCTGTTAGTAGTGGACTATGTATCCAAATGGATAGAAGTTGTTTCTTTACCTCGATGTGATGCTCAAAGTGTTGCAAAATTTATGAAAATAAACATATTTTGTAGATTTGGGATGTTGAGAGTTATTATTACTGATGGGGGAAGTCATTTCAGAAATGTCATTATGGAGAAGTTATTAAAGAAATATCATATAAATCCTAGGATTACTACTGCTTACATCCTGAGACAAGTGGTTTGGCTTAATTATCCAATCAGGAAATTAAGAGAATTATGGAAAAATCTATAAATCCAACAAAAATGGATTGGTCAGTCAAACTTGACTATGCTTTGTGGGCTTATAGGACTGCATATAGAACTCCTATAGGAATGTCCCCATATAGGCTAATATTTGGGAAAGCTTG
>NW_018219102.1:19569-35833 GCF_001263595.1 Phalaenopsis equestris | reverse complement strand
GATGGGCCCATTTGTTGTGATAAAAGTTTATCCTTATAGAGCTGTGGATATTAAAGATCCTAATTCTGAGAAAATTTTTAAAGTGAATGGACATAGACTAAAACCTTATTATATAGGGGATCAGCATAAATATAATGATGGATTGATGTTGGGTCAACCAGAATGAGTACTGGTTACGTTGGGCTGACGACGTAAAACCAAGTGCTTTGTGGGAGGCAACCCATAGTTATCAGTGTGTTTTTTCTTTGATTATTTTTTTGAGTCTGATTAAGAAGTTAGGGGTAGTATTTTTGAGTTTATTATGTGCTAGTAATGATTTTTAGACTTTTTTTAGTTACCTAGACATGTTAGAACGAGAATTTGGACGTTAAGTTGACTGGTGCAAAAATGTGCACTGGCACTTAAGTGCCAGATCCGACGCTTAAGCACGACAGTTTAATCACATGTGAAAATTTTGATTTCTAGAAAGTATAACTACAATTTAGTTGGAATAAATGTGTCTTGGAAATTTCCAGTCGTGCCTAGAAGTTATGAGGGAGCATTAGGCCTATAAATAGAATGTGTTTGTGAAGGAATTTCACCCCGGATTATTTTTTTCCCTAAAAGTCTAAGCCCTAAAAGTCTAAGAAAGAGAGAGATTGAGAGAAAATGTCTTCATGGGAGATGGATTTGAAGAAGAAGGAAGAAGCCATGAAGAAGAAATTCATTAGTCAAAGTGTACAAGAGATGTACAATGGATTCTTAGTCATTAGTATTAAATGGATATTTGAGAAGATCAACAAGATGGAGAATACTATATCTGTATTAGAGACTAAGGTGCTTGAATTGCATGCTCATCTAGAACATATTGGGTGGATTGGGTGGCAACTTAAGAACTTAAGATGCAATTCAATCATACTAGTTATATAGAGGAAGTGGATAAGGCGATGTTCATTAACCAAATGTGGATTGAAGATGATAGTATTAGAGCTCTTCACCACCTTCCATTCTATCAACTCTATATTCCTGGAGAGACTACTGAAAGATAAGAACTCCTTCCTTCTATAGAAGAGTGGAATTAAGTTAAGTGTTAGGATATATGTGTTTGAGTCATGTTTTTAAGTGTATTAGTGTTTATGTATTGTGTTTAGTATTTGTGTCACTTATGTGTTTAATAATGTGTTTAATTGTAAATATGTGTTAAGTGTTTTGTAATTAGAAAATTTTTCTCATCCAAGACTATTTGGAGAGTGAACTAAGTGTTAAATGTGTTTGTACTTGTTTGTGAATGAATATAAGTTTATTTTTGTGAAAATTTGTGTTATTTTTAGCCTCAAATTAAAATAGTTATTAAAGAGAATTTTTAGTTAGAAGGGAGTTATACAAAGTAAAAATAGTCATTTAAGTGCTATGAGACCATTTATGGGTGGTTTATTTAAAACTAATAGTAAATTTTACTTAACATTAAAAATTTCAGAAATTGTGCACTAGCGCCTAAGCGCCACATCTCGCGCTTATGCGAGTGCCAACCTGAGAGGCAGGCGCCTAAGCGCCACTTACTCGCGCTTAAGCGCCGGTTCACAAAAATAGATTCGCAAACGGTTAAAAGTGAATTTTAAGCACAAAAATACCATTTTTTACACATCATATCGTCTTCCCCAACTCAAAATTGTAATTTTAAGGGCTAGGATAAGTGGAATTTGAAAAGTGAAATTTGAAGATTTTTTGGTGGGATCGAGTGAGATTTGCTAGATCCAAGTTTTTAAGGTAAGAGCTTTACTTCTATGCAAAAATTTTGGATTTTCACCATATATTTTGAGCACATTTGGAAGATTTTGAAAATTTACTATTCATGGTGAAAAGTGAAGAAAAATCTATGGAAATTGCTTGGGAAGTTTAGTTAGTTCTTTTGGAAGTTTAGTTTAGTATTTAAACTTGATTTTTAAAGTTATTTTTGGAATTTATCAAACTGTTAGAATGTTACCAAGAGTGAAAAGGAGTAGAGGAAAGAACCCATTCGACTCGAGCAAGTTTGTCAGTTTGAAAGCTCAAGGTCGATATAGTGACGCTTTGCAGTCACAAAAATTGATTCAGGAGCGATGTTTCAAAAGTCAAGGTGGAGAAGTAGAAGATCTGATAGTCTGCCAATCGTGGGAACAATTCTATTGCTTCTCTGTCGTTGCAGTTCTCTGTTGTGAGGAAGTTTTATGCAAATCTCCCAGAGGCAGAAGACGATCGAGTTATTGTTAGAGGGAAGTGGGTACCTTTTACTCCAGAGGCAATCAACTTGTTTTACCATTTACCACCGGTGACTTTATGTTTTTATGCAAACTTTAGTCCTAGTGAAGCGGAGTTAGACGAGATTATTTCATCTTTGACTACTGGGAGAGGACTTTGGAAGATAACCAATGAGAGGGGAGTAAATTTTTTGAGTACAAAGTTCTGTGCACCTTTGAAGACTTGACACTATTTCATTTCTGCTCGTTTGCTTTCGATCAATCATCTCAGTGAAGTTATTAGAGAGAGAGAAACATTGAACTATTGTATTCAGGAGGGAAAGCCCATCAACATAGGGGCTTTGATCTATCACACTATCATCAGCTCGACTGCTGCTACTACTACTGCAGGTATGGGATTTGCTTCCTTGATATTTTTATTATGCGAGCAGGGTGGAGTGAAGTATGATAGTTGGGAGCAAGTTCTGTTACCTCTGAAACCCATTATGAAGGTGAATGTGAAGACTTATTCTGAGCATTCAATTTTTGGGTGGAGAGGAAGATTTTCTAGAATTTATGGATTAGAGACGTCTGCTGCATCTACCTTTGCTGCATCTTCATCTCGACCATCTACTTTCCGTGCTTCTACATCTAGAGGTAAAACCATGAATCAGGATGAGTTATTGCAGAAGATGATGAAAAATATTAATTTTACCGCTGATAAGATACAAAATTTAGAGCATTTTGCAGATCATACTAATAGTTATAATAGAAGGAAGAGTGATTATGAAGAGAAATTTCACTCATCTTTGATAGCCTAATTAGAGGTGAACCAGGAGTGTAATTTTCTCCATATCATCGATATCTTAATTATGAACCTGCAGAAAAATGGTACAACGGTGATTCTTAGGATGAAGAGTAGAGCTGAGAGATTCATTTTATGGTTGTAATATGATGTGAACTATGTGGTCTGAGCTTGCTTTAGGGTTGACACTATTTCATTTCTGCTCGTTTGCTTTCGATCAATCATCTCGGTGAAGTTATTAGAGAGAGAGAAACATTGAACTATTGTATTCAGGAGGGAAAGCCCATCAACATAGGGGCTTTGATCTTTCACACTATCATCAGTTCGACTGCTGCTACTACTACTGCAGGTACATTGGGCAGCAGTCGAACTGATGATAGTGTGATAGATCAAAGCCCCTATGTTGATGGGCTTTCCCTCCTGAATACAATAGTTCAATGTTTCTCTCTCTCTAATAACTTCACCGAGATGATTGATCGAAAGCAAACGAGCAGAAATGAAATAGTGTCAAGTCTTCAGCAAGCTCAGACCACATAGTTCACATCATATTACAACCATAAAATGAATCTCTCAGCTCTACTCTTCATCCTGAGAATCACCGTTGTACCATTTTTCTGCAGGTTCATAATTAAGATATCGATGATATGGAGAAAATTACACTCCTGGTTCACCTCTAATTAGGCTATCAAAGATGAGTGGAATTTCTCTTCATAATCACTCTTCCTTCTATTATAACTATTAGTATGATCTGCAAAATGCTCTAAATTTTGTATCTTAACTTAACTTAGTACTGTGCAAAAGAGTTTTGGGGCTTAAGCGCCAGATCCAGCGCTTAAGTGCCGGTTAAATAGGGAAGGTCACGCCTAAGCACCGAGACCCCGCACTTAAGCACCAGTGGCAGTTACTAGATGAGTAAAATTGGTTTTCAGAAATTTTGAAGAGGTTTTTGAGGCACTCATTAGCTTAATAGGTGGCTGTAACCACCATGGACGAAAATTATCATGAAAGGATGCATCTCTTGGGCAAATACATTGAATCAAGACACATTTTGAAGAGATCCCAAGGTACCTCATGGAAAACTATAAAAGAAAGAAGAGGGGACTTAGAAAAGAGTCCTGAAAATATTGGCAAGTTTTGAAAGTTCTTTTCTAGGGAGTTAGTTTGTAGAGATTTTCAGGAACCAATTTTTATTTACTTTATCCTTTTTTATCTTATTTTGAGTGATTGTAAAAGAAAAGAGATTCAAAGGAACTTCAAGAGTTTGGTGAAGGACTTGAGATAAGTTTTTATTATTTTGTTTTAGACTAATTTTGGCTTTAATCAAGGCTTGTTGTTAGTTTGACAATGATTTCTTCTTTTAAACTAAAGTGTGGTTTTGATTTCTCCATGGGTTCTGAGTAGTTTTTATTATCTTTCTTCTTAAAATGATAAACAATTAAGCTTTGGATGGAAGTTGTGGAGAGTACTGATCTTTAATGTTGGAAGAAGTTGTGATGATTTAAATTCATGCACTTCATTTACTTCTTGATTTGGCCAATCCATATGTTAAAATTTGTTGTGCGAACATGTAAGAACCGGACTGGTATTGTCTCAGTCAATAATTGGAATGAATCACATGAGGTTGTATGAATAAGAATGTAGTTCATATGATTGAGTGCAAATAAATAGGGAAATATTCATTGATGGGTGTAGAGTTAAATATTCATTGATGGGTGTAGAGTTAAAGGACTTTAAAGTGACAACAACTTGGTTTATTGTTTTAGTATTGTTTTAGTTTTTGATACGAGAATGTTATCCCCCAGGTGGAGGGAATCGAGGGAACTCTAGAGTGAGAGCTAGTATCTTCTCTGCCTAGCCGGTCTCCAGAACTATTCACTTTAAATTAGCCATTGTTCTTTATAGCATCTTTAGTATGTGTAAATAATATTATTGCTCTTATTTGACACAACACAATTTGCATACTTCCACAAAAAAATTCCTATACTTATTACAGATTCATGATAAGAAGAAAGATATTTTTATATATAGTACTTTTCTTCTACAAAAACTTTAATTATCTTTTTACTGTTTCGTTAAAATATCTAAAATACCAAAAATATTTAAATTTTAAATTCCTAGAAAAATTGTTTTTAGTTTAAGTAATTATCTTTTTAAAAATATAAAAACTTTCTAAAATGTGCATAGTGTATAATCTTCCTTGTAAGTTTGATATTCGGTCTATAATCAAAAAGTCCTATATTACTTGATGACGATAGTATCCCAATATAAATATATATAAATTAAAAAGTTAAATTCTTATTTTTCTTCAAGATCAAGTTTTTGGTTTTAATGCAAAATAAGGAAATATAATTGAAAAATACCATTAAAACTATTGTTATACTGTGCATAAGCATTAAGTATTTAGGGATCAAGTTTTTGGCGTCGTCGCTGGTGATTAAAATCTTCAAGTAGTGGTGTTAAGTTCATAAATCCTTACATATACAAAAAATTGGGATCGCAACACTAGCCCGAACTCAGAAGAGAAATCGCAATAAGAGAGTTCCGAGGGCCACTAAAGCCCAGGCTTTTGAGGAAATACCTGTCGAGGAAAAGCCTCACCAAGAAGAGTCCGGATTACTAGAAGTATAACCACTTCTGCGGGAAAGTAGATTCCATCCTCTAATGGATATCAATGGGTATGAAAGTATCCAAAAGATTGCCGCTGTATTACCATTACTTCATTGACATAGTGAGGAGAAAAGGAAGTCTACTCCTATCACCCCGAGTCAGTTCAGTTTTTCAGAGAATAGCTGCCAAAGAGGGTTGCTCAGTCAATCAATTACATAAATGAGTGGGACGTGCAATTTCCCTTCTGTGAAGAAAAAAAATTTAAGGGACGTCAAATCTACCAGACGATCTCAAAAGTCAACTGAAAATCCACCTGTTCGTATTCTCATCAGATTTTGCTTGAGAAGCAGAATCGTTACCCCTATTGTCACTACAGATTACACCACTACCAGGGCCATAGGCCGTTGACCATTTAAGTCAAGATTGGGTCCAAGAATTTTATCGAGCACACACCACGAAGACATTCCTAAAATTTTAAAGGAAAAGATGGAGAAATTACCCAGTACCGTAGCTAGTCTTCACCATGGGGAGCATACTTCTCCCTGACATCCCAATGTTTGCAGTAGGACACCCCATCCTGAGACATCATCATCAAAGAAGAAGGTGTGGATACCTAAGGTCGCTGTACCGATACAGTCCAGTAAGCCTGCAGGGCAAGATCATGGAATGAAGTCAGGATCTGAAGTACCTGAAATCATCACAGCAATTGTCAGCGAGATGGAGAACAAGAGGATGAGGTCCAACAAGGTCCTCCAAATTTTAAGATAATCTAGGAATAAATGATCGAAGAAAAATTTGAAAGGCTCAGAGTAGAGATTTTGGAATTGGCTCGAGAGCACGGAGTCTCCATCGATGATGATGATGATAATTTTGACTATAATGACTATCTTGAAGAAGATTTCATGGATGTCCATGTCATCGAAACCAGAGCCACTACATCTACATGCGAGGCTCAACCTCTTCCTCTTGTTGAAGGGAATGCCATAGATGATCTGCGTAGGGCTATTCTCCTAAGGGATGAGCAAGTAAGCCATTTGGAGAAAAGGATAGAAGAGATGGTCGCCGCCATGACCTCCATGGCCACCATTTAGGAGTAATCACAAGCACCGCAACTAGCCTCTCTGGAGATCAACCAACCAGAAATCATACATATCATGGATGAAAGAAGAGAAGTTGCTTCAGTAAACAGAGATGAGAAACCAAAGAAGGATTCTCCATCGAGTGCCATACCAGAGAAAGAATTTAAGCAAATAGTCAAGCAAGTTTGAGAGGCCTTAATCCAATCTAAGGGTGGTGCATTTATTTTAAAGGGTTGACCCTATCCAGAGGAATTCGATGTCGTACCCTTCCCCAAGGATTTTGTGGCCCCGAAGTTCAATATCTCTGATGGGACTGGAAATCCCAGATAACACATAGCACACTTCCGAGCATGTTGTGGCAACAGAAGGAATAGTGAAGCTCTACACTTCTAAAAGTTCATCAGCAGATTGTCAGGGATTGCCTTCGATTGGTATGCTGATTTACCCAACGAATCAGTAAAATCCTTTGCCGAGCTAGAATAATTATTTGTGAAAATATTTGCTGGAGCGGAACATCACATCTATATAGGAGAACTCTTGATGGAAAAATAAAAGCTCGACGAGACTTTGGTGGACTATATTTTGAGGTAGAGAAACCATAGCATGAAGTGTGAACATCGGCTATAGGAAAATCATGCAATTGAGATTTTACTCAAAAGCATTCATGGGCCAGTAGGTTTCATGCTCAAGGGACTCACCATCAAATCCTTCGAGAAGCTACTCAGTAAAGCCAGCAGTCTTCAAGAGAAAATCAAACATATGGATTAGCACAATAAATCCATGGCAACTAGAGTGTTTGAAAATAAATCAGGAATAGTGGCGACTGTTGATAAAGGAAAATAACCAATGAAGATATATACATAAAATCCTCGTCAATCTTCATCACAGCAGGCTCAGAAACAGAATAGCCAGTCTAGCCAGCGACCGCCCCAAGGAGGATCATCTTGAACAAAGAATAAGAGAATATCTCTGGTAGAACGACAAAAAATGGTATATTCTTTCAAAAATGAAGCCTTGTCTAAAATGTTCGGAAGTCTGATGAAGATACTTGAGTTCAGATTATCAGATCCAAAGAAGCCTGAAGTAGTTGACAAGGATGAACAAAATTAGTGCCCATACCACAGATTGTTGGGGCACACTATAGAAGAGTACATCATTTTTAAGGATTGACTTGAAAAGAACCTCAAAAAATGGAATATAACGATCTCAAAAGATTATTTAAGAGGACCTGAAAAAGGTTTCATAAATATGATTTCAGCCGAGCCAATTTCTCCGATTGATCCATATACTGGAGAAGAGGGATGGAGTACGACTTGGGACGAGCTCAAAAGGGTCCTAAAACAAATACAAGATTCATCGAGACAATCTTTTGCATATATCAGAAGAGATGAATGGAATGAAGTTTGGAGCAAATCATCCAAGAAAATATTAAATCCAATCCAGAATGCATCAAAAGAAGCCTTTGTCCAGAATCTTCAGCTTGTCAAGCCCGAGATGAAGATTTAGCCAGGAGATTTGTCATCGTCAAAGACAAAGAAAAAGAAGAACACTACCACTATAAAGATTGATAACATGGGGGGTAGGATAGGGGCTGCCTCTACTAGATTGGTTATCTTGGATTAGGGGAAGAAAATCCTCGAACCGCTGACTTTGTATGATTATCTTTTTACCCCTCCGGGGTCTTATGAATATAATGATCATGATTTTGGCTATGTTTTAACTATTTCTAGTGATGACATAATCGATAATGACCAATCTAGCCTCGATCTCATTTCTCAAAATGATTCTCAAATCGTACTTAATCCCGATGAACTCGTTGTCAAGATCAAAGAAGACATCAACGATACCAGCTACGACAGCTCCAGGAGTGAGGAACTAATCCTCGAGCGCCAGGGTGCACCTTTTGCCATCAACCTAAATCTTTCCAACAAAGACGAAACACCGGAAGATTCAACAATGATATCATAAGAAGAAGAAATCACAAAATTAATTTTAAGAAGTGGGAGAGTGTTACCCTCAAGAACAACTCCAATAGATAAAGGGAAACAAATAGTAACTCGAGAAGAACTATCTCCACCTCCACCAGTGGAAGGACCACAAAACCAAGAGAAAACTAGAGGATCATAAAAATTGGATTACAACGTGCTAGCTCTAGCTCATCTTAAGAAGTTGCCGTTGCCGACTAAATTAAGCATCTATGACGCTCGGATCCTATCAAAGAAGATGAGAGAGTCTCTGGTTACAGCTTTGCTCGACCCAAAGATTTGCTTAGCCCAGCTGGCCAGCTCATCCTCGGATGAAGTTTGTTCGTTGAAAGAATAGCCTGGGGTAACCTTCACAGATGAAGATTTGTTGCTTGGTACCACCAACCACAGTCGACCATCTCGGCAGATTTGTGTTGTCCACAGTTTTAGTAGATCCTGGAGCATCACTTAACTTGATGAGTCTTGATGAATCTACAAACATTATGGACATTAGCCTATTTGGACATCAAAGCTCAAGAGCTTACGACCGATAAAATGATGCTAAGAAAATAAAACCAAAAGGGAGAAAGAACCCTTGAATCGATCACATTATTTATGAAGGTTGGAGAACTAGCAACAACTGGTAAATTTAATATCATTGACGCCGAGACCTCTTTTAACACTCTACTGGGTCTACTGTGGATTCATGAACACAACATGGTTCCATCGTCTCTACATCAATGCATCAAGTACTAGAAAGAAGGACAAGAACATTGCATCAAGGGAGATCTACAACCATTTTAATTTCATGAAGTTGGCATTCATGAAGATGTTGCCTACTATGTGCCTCCGAAGAAAACTGTTTTCTCTGGTGAAACTGTGACAAACAAAAGTAAAGATTCAGAAGAAGTACGTTGGCAGGGCCATTCAACTCCGCTTCAGCGATCTTCCACCACTCTTTTGCAACAAATTGGTGGAGGTTCTTTTAGTTTGTGCACCCGAGGTAGAGGCCGGTGACATGAACTGGGAAGAACCAACTTAATCGTTGAACAAACTAGGCCAACCGTCAAAATTGGTGATGAGGACAGTTTCGAAGATGAAATAATGATCACAAAATAGAAGAAAGCTCAATATGAAATATCCTTAGAAGATGTATCCTTAGAAGATGTCGAGAAGAGCGAATATGAGACAATGTATGATCGGATAAATCACTACGTGAATGCTACGACCCTTATTCTGATCCTCCCTCAAAAGGTTGATAGTTTAGAGGTCAAGGAAGTCTGTAGTACTGGTTCAAAGGTTCAAAGCTACTGGTTCAAAGCTGATCAAATTTTACCGTGCTTCTATTTCTACTAATCATTAAAATCATGTAAATTTGGATGATGATCCTAATGAATTAATGGTATTATCTTATTGTTATTTTTTGACTTATGTACGAAAGTTAGTTCAATAAGGACATTTACCAAAATAAATGCCAAAAGATAAATTACAACTTTTTGAAAAATTATGGAGTGTTAAAAGTCGAACTCCCAACTCAAAAGAAGGTCTCGGATTTGGTGCAGTCGGGCCAGTTGATGATTCAGAATTTTGCAGGGTTCTATTGAATTAGAAGAGGATTGCCTCAACATAGAGGATGACTCTACTGATCAACTGCTCATGATCAACTTCTAGAAGATGCTCCACAAGAATTTGAGGAGGAAATTAAATCAACTGTTGTTGAGTTAAAGGAAATCAATTTGGGATGGAAGAACAACCCCGACCCACATTTATAAGTTGCTTACTCAATGATGAAGAATATTTACAACTGATCAAACTATTAAAAAAGTTAAAGATTGCTTCGCATGGAGCTATGATGAAATTCCAGGTTTGTCAGCAGAGGTTGTGGTTCATAAACTCAGGGTGGATGAGAATATAACCCCAGTAAAACAAGCTCTCAAAAGAATGTGCCTCAAAATAGAGCAACAAGTCATAGCCGAGGTAAAGAAATTAATAGATGTTAACTTCGTAAAAGAAGAAAAATACCCCACGTGGTTGGCTAACATTGTTCCAGTCAAGAAGAAAAATGGGCAAATACGTGTTTGGGTCGACTTCAGAGATTTGAACAAGGCATGTCCAAAAAGACGAGTTTCCACTACCAATATCAGAAATGATGGTGGATATCACTTCAACATTCGAAATTTTCTCCTTCTTGGACGGATCATGGAGATACAACCAAATCAAGTTGACTCCCGAGGATGCAACACTTACAGCCTTCAGAACACCCATAAGGATTTTTTGCTACACAGTGATGTCGTTTGGCCTAAAGAATGCTGGAGCAACATATCAACGTGCAATGAAAAATATTTTTAACGACCTTATTAACAATTAAGTGTAATGTTATGTGCATGATTTGGTCATCAAAAGTAAACAAAAAATAGGCCATTTGTTTGATTTGAGGATTGTGTTCGAACGGTTACGAAGATATGACCTTAATATGAATCCCTTAAAGTGCGCTTTTGGCGTTACCTCTGGGAAGTCTCAAGGATTCATTGTCTGTCATCAGGGAATTGAGATCGACCAAGATAAGATTAAAGATATATTGGAAATGTATCCTCCTAAAACCTTGAAATAATTACGTTCATTCCAAGGGAAGTTGGCGTATCTGAGACACTTTATTTCTAATCGCTCAGGTAGGTGTCAGCCGTTCTCGGCTTTAATTAAAAAGGATGCCAAATTTGTTTAGGAAGAAAAATGCCAGCAGGCCTTTGAGGATTTTAAACAATATTTAATGACACCTCCCATTTTGGCAACCCCTATCCCAGGGAAATCTTTGATACTTCATACCGCAGCCTTAGATGACTCCCTTGGAGCCCTCTTAGCCCAAATCAACGACGAGGGTAAGGAAAACACACTCTACAACTTGAGTCCTCGTCTAATACCGATGAAAGTAAGGTATCCACCTATTGAAAAATATTGTCTAGCTTTAATTTTTGCTGCCCAAAAACTTACAGATTACATGCTTTCTCATAAGATTATCCTAATTTTCAAAGTTAATCCGTTGCAATACTTGATGACCCGACCAACACTCTCCGGAAGTCTGGCAAGATGGTTAATGATCTTATTACAATTTGATATAACTTTTATTCCCCTCCGTGCTAACAAGGGAAAGATTCTAGCAGACTTTCTTGCTGCACACCCATTGCCAGCTGGGTCCCCTCTCAACGACGAGTTACCAGATGAACAAATACTACGAATGGAATTCTCCAGTGCGCAACGCTGATGTACTTCTACGAAGCATCGTCAGCCAGAAAAGACAAAGGATCACACACAATTGTACCAGGTAGAGCAGGTATCGATTTGATATTTATCATGCTAGATAAGGGTATGTTGAGGTTCTCATACCACCTGACAGAGTCGTGCACCAATAACAAAGCAGAATGTGAAGCACTAATCACCGGATTAGAATTGGCAATCTCGATGGACATAACAGACATTGCAATCTATGGCAGCTCTCAACTCGTCATCCAGCAATTTGCCAGACAATACAAAATTTTGAAACCAAGACTAGCAAAATATCACCGCTATGCAATGAAGCTGTTGGAGCAAATTCCAAATGTGACTTTCTACTGGATTCCTAGGGGAGATAATGTCCATTCTGATGCTCTAGAAAAATTCGTAAAAGAACTGGCATGCCCCCCGGAGGATTCCATGAAAATCACAGTGCAAAGAAGATAAGTTTTGTCTCGAATCGCCCTCGACAATCTACACAAGCTCGGGAAAAAAAAGGAAACAATGATTCCATTTGCAGACATCAATGAAAACTGACGTAAGTCATTAGTAGAATATTTGCATACTTGAAAGCTGCCAGAGGACAAGTCTGAAGCACATCATATTGCAAAGAGGGCTATGTCATACGCATTAGTTGGGAAGTCCTCTACAGAAGATCATTCTACCAGATGTGGTTGAGGTGTCTAAGAAAACCTGAGCACAAAATATTGTTAAAGAAGTACATGTTATATTGTGTGGCGCTCACTAGTCAGGGCTAAAAATGAAAATGAAGATTAAGAGACCCGGATATTATTGGCCAGCAATAATGTCTCATTGCATGGATATGGCGAGAAGATGTCACCAGTGCCAGGTGCATGGGGTGGTCTTGCACCAACCTCCGAATGTGCTACACCCAACCGTTGCCTAGGGGCCATTCAAATGGTGGGGCACGGACATAATAGGTCTGATACACCTTCCATCCTCCAAAGGACACAGATTTATACTTACCGCTACAGATTATTTCTTCAAATGGGCAGAGGCAGTACCGCTATGAGAGGTTACAGCACAGCATGTCCATCAATTCTTTAAAAGCCAAGTCGTCTACCATTTCAGAGTACCACGAAGAATAAATTCCGACAATGTGAGAGTTTTTAAAAGCACTAAAATCAACAAATTTATCAAACAACACGGTATAGATTAGAGATACTCTACAATTTACTATCCCAAAGCAAATGGTCTAACTGAAGCCTTCAACAAAATACTAGTACAGATTTTGGAGAAAACATTGGAATGTAACAAAAGAGATTGGCACAACAAATTGCTAGAATCTTTATGGGCCTACCGGACGATGTCAGAACTCCCACTCAGTGTACACCCTATATGCTCGTGAACGGGTTCGAGTCCATGCTACCGTTAGAAATTCAGACGCCGTCTCTAAGAGTCGCAGTCACCAACCAACTCACAACAAAAGAAAGTGAGAAGCTCAGGCTCCAAGAACTAGAGAGTCTTGAAGGAAAATGACTTGAAGCACAATAACATTTGGAACTTTACCAGACAAAAATGGTACCAGACAAAATACCAGACAAAAATGGTACAAGCTCATGACAAATTGGTTCGCCCAAGGACATTCAAAGTTGGTGACCTCATCCTCGTGCTCAAAATACCTATTCTCGCACGCCGCAATATAGGTGGATAATTCGAGTCGACTTGGGAGTGACCATTTGTTGTTGAAAAGGTTTATGCAGGAGGAGCCTACCAGTTAGTAGACTTCCAGGGTGAAAGACCAACGCTGCCAATCAACGGATAATTCCTGAAAACATACTACACAACCAAACGTTGGTTTCCGGCACTTGATTTGAAATTTTGAAATTTCGACTGTTTTAGGGTTATCTATGTGTCCAAAAGTCCATGGCCAGGTCCAAAATTTTTTGTAGCAATACTAACGTCAATATAATGAAAAATTTTGAAAAAAATACACTTTGAAGTTTTCTCCTTTCTACTTTTGAACTTAATATTTTACTAAATTAAAAAAAATTCACACATAAATAAACGATCTCTTCACCAAAATAAATTAAAATTTTCTTTAATAATTTTCTTGTTCAAGCTAAGTTTCAGTCCACTTATATTTTTCCTATCATCTGTAGAGAAATGTCAGGCCAGAGGCTGATCTTCGCCTTTAAAGATGGCTGGAATCTTGCACTAAATGAATAAATGACGCCGTAGGGCGGTACTATAGATTTTGACATGGAATTTAATAAAGTCGGCATGGATTGCAAGGGACCTTTAATGAATGTCATTGACCAGAGGAAAATATGTTGAGATTTTCATACATATTTTATATTTTTTTTATGATATTGCACTTTAAAGGAAGGTATTTTTGATGTTTTGTTGCAGGAATGATGAATTAGGGTCATTGGAGCAGAAAGATGCAAAAAAGAGCAAATTTGGAGCGAAAATGACCAAAATGTGTAGAATTGCACTAGGGCGTCGACGGCACCATCGACCCCGCCGACGACGAGATTTTCCCAAGACTCCAGAATTAATTCATTAAAAAGGTCTGTCGACGGCGCCCTCGAGGCCCCCCGCCGATGAGCTCGACGGTTATGACCAACTAGGCTTTGAATGAGGATAAATTTTGAAAGAATGCTTAGGCAACTCTTGGAAAAGCTCATCCACAACTTTAAAAGAATATTTTAACCAAAAATTGAGAAGTACTGGAAGATCTAGAGGTCCTGGAGGTTAGAAATGTTCCATTAGTGTGTAGAGAGTTTACTAGAGTGTCTAAATTGTGAGGAATTTCTTGAGAGATTGTAAGAGTGGAGGGAAAGTGAAGATTTCTTCCTCCTTATTGCTTCGAAGAGGAATTCTATGTGGTGTAGAGAAATGAAAAGATTCAAAAGAACTTCAAGGAGTTTGCTTGGAGAGGATTAGAGATAAGTGTTATTTACTTGTTGTAGTTGTATGAATTTGCTTTTATATATGAATTCCGAATTTTGTTGTGTCTTCCTCATGAGTTCTGAGTAGTTTTCTTTGTCTTTCTCCTTGACTTGAGGTTTGTGAAATAGTGATTTGAATTGGTTGAGCCATGAAAATGTTAAAGAAGTTGTGATGTCTTAATTTACTTTCAATCTGGCCAATTGATTTGTTAAAATATGTTAATTTTTACAACTAAAGTGAAGATTACATCTAAGATTAAGGGAGGTCAAAGCCCTTGGAAGTTGGGTGCAAATAAATAGGGAAATAATATTATCGGGCCTAGAATTGGAGATTTTAGAGTGACAGACTAAAATCCCCAATTTGGTCCTATCGTTTGGGTGCTAAAGTGTGGCTGTTAGCCCTCAGGCAAGGGAAAATTTGGGGAACGTAGGAGCTCCGAAGTGAGAGCTGGTATCCTCCCAGCCTAGCCACAAATTCAGCAAACAAGTGTAGGATTAGTCAATGTTCTTTATGCCTGGACCAAAGCGTAAAGAATAGGTATGCTCCTATTTGGTACAATATACTTTGAACTGATGCACTTTATCCATTCACTATGATTTCTTGACAAGGAGAATGATGCTTTCCTATATATTGAATATCACATTCATACATTCATTAGTATATTTAGTTAATTAATAGTTAAATTACATATTTATTTCAATTGCCTGTTAGTGACAGATAAGCAATTTGAACTTCAATGTTGTGATTAAAGTATTATTTTTCTAAAATCTTAGTTCATACTTCTAAACTTACTCCCTGTGGGATCGATATCTAGGACTCCATTAGAGTCCTATATTACTTGAGCGATACATATACTTGCATTGATAAGTGTGACTTTACAATTATTGAATATTTATTACGTCCATATTTATCTTATATTTTTAAGCATATATAATGTCGCGGTCAAGTTTGTGGCGCCGTTGTCGGGAAGTGAGCAAACAAAAATCACAAGTAGAGTTACAGAAAAATTAAAATTATTAGAAAATTTTTACTTGAATCGATATCTAGGACTCCATTAGAAAAATATGAATGTGTACTGATTTCAAATTGTATGCATAAAATTGGACCTGAAAATCTTATACCTTACGATTCAGAATTAGAAGATTAAAATGAACTGTTAGAAAAATAAGAAGACTGAGAAGAGAACCTAGAAATTATGATACAATGGAGAACAACATGAAAAATCATGGAATAGAGAATGAACACCAACCTAGGCCCCTACGAGATTATGCTAATCCTACAGCATATGAAATTCACTTATCTATCCAAAATCCTGATGTAGCTGCTAATTCATTTGAGCTTAAACCTGTTATTATCCAAATGGTACAAAACAATCAATTTGGAGGTACACTAAATGAAGATCCTAACTTACACCTCGCTAGTTTTTTAGAA
>NW_018219102.1:18262-19470 GCF_001263595.1 Phalaenopsis equestris | reverse complement strand
GGATCTATTAGAACTTGATTAGAACTTGGTGAGAAATTTCTATCCAAATATTTCCCTCCATCCAAAACTGCTAAACTTAAGAATGACATAACATCGTTCTGTTAAATTGATGGAGATTCAATATACAAAGCTTGGGAGAGATTTAAAGATCTTCTTAAGAAATGCCCTCATCAATCATTACCAGATTGGTTGATGATTCAAACTTTTTATAATGGATTAGTGGGATCTCTTAGATCGATTATAGATGCTGCGGCTGGTGGTTCTTTAATGTGAAAACCTTTTGATGAGGCTTTTACGTTAATAGAAGAGATGCCTACCAACAATTTTGAATGGCCCTTTGAACAGGTAAATCCTAAAAGAGTAGCTAGTATCCATGATTCTGATGCAATATCTATGTTAGCTTCACAGATTGGTACAATATCAAAGAAATTAGATCATTATGGGATGAATTATTCTCCAACACCTCCTATGATGGAAGAGAAATCATCTAGACAATTTGTGGATGTTCAACCTTCATATGAGACTTTAAATGTTATTAATAGACCCAACAACCCTTATTCGAACTATTATAACCCAGGATCGATGAATCATCCAAATTTTATTTGGAATAACAATTCTTCTACAAATCAACAATGGGAAAACAACCCAGCAAACCCATTAGGAAATTCATCTAACCAAGGAAATGTAAACTATAGTCCTTCTTATCCTCCAGCATTTAACAGTAACACTCAAATTAAGGAGAAGAAGTTGTCTATGGAAGAGCTAATATTAAACATAGGTCAACAATTACAGAATCAAGGAAATCAATTACAAATTCAAGGAAATCAATTACAAAATCAAGGAACTGCTATTAAGTATATTGAAAACCAATTAGGGCATATCGTTACTGTGCTTAGTAACCGAACATTAGGAACTTTTCCGAGTACTGTGGAACCAAATCCTAAAGATTAAGGAAAAGAACAAATCAAAGTGATACAATTACGAAGTGGAAGAGAATTGGAGACAAGAGTGCAAAAAGATACAGAAACTGAAAAAGAGAAGGTTGATACAGAAAAAGAAAAGGATCATCAATACCCAGATTTAAAATATCCACTTACACCAATGAAAATTACTGTGGAGAAACCTCCACTACCGTTTCCTCAAAGATTGAAGCAACACAAACAAAATAAACAATTTTCCAAATTTTTAGAAATTCTTAAGAAGTTAAC
>NW_018219102.1:17193-18168 GCF_001263595.1 Phalaenopsis equestris | reverse complement strand
ACTGTTGCACTTAGCGAAGAGTGTAGTGTAATTATTCATAAAAAACTTCCTAAAAAATTAAAAGATCCAGGCAGTGTCACTATACCGTGTGCTATCGGTGAAAAATTTTATGGAAGAGCTTTATATGATTTGAGAGCCAGCATTAATCTTATGCCTCTATCAATTTTCAAAAGATTAGGATTAAAAGAAGTCTCACCTACTTCTGTAACTCTTCAGTTAGCGGATCGTTCAGCTACATATCCTAAGGGAGTTATAGAAGATGTGTTAGTAAAATTTCATAAATTTATCTTTCCTGTGGATTTCATTGAAATTAGATATGGAGGAAGATAAATAAATACTTATCATTTTAGGGAGACCATTTTTAGCTACTGGAAAAGCTATTATAGATGTTCAGAAAGGGGAATTAACTATAAGAGTTAATGATCAAAAGGTAACTTTTAACATTGCAAAATCTATGAAATACCCTGTTGTTGAAAGAGATAATGAATGTTTTCACATGGAAATTAATGAACATCTATTGAAGGAACATTTCAAAGAACATTTTGAAGATAAAGAACAATTTGAAGATAATGATGAAGTTATTCTAGATGAATTAGAAAATGAAGAATTAAATTATGTTTAGGAAAGATTTGAGATGTTGGATATTACAGAAAATGCCGATAAGAATCTATTTCTGTCAATTATAAAACCACATGAACTTGAGTTGAAAATATTGTCGAGCCATTTGAAATATGTGTTTTTGGGAGACTTGTCTACATTACCTGTGATTATATCTTCAGAATTAAATGATTTGCAAGAGTAAAGACCGTTAGATACATTGAAAAGATATAAGAAAGCTTTTGGTTTGACCTTAGTTGATATTAAGGGAATCAGTCCTTCGATCTGTATGCACAGAATTATATTAGATGAACAATATAAACCAAGAGTTGATCCAAAAAGGAGATTAAATCCAATGATGAAAGAAGTAGTTAAGAA
>NW_018219102.1:12027-17063 GCF_001263595.1 Phalaenopsis equestris | reverse complement strand
AAACAAAAGAAAATAATGAATTAATACCTATCAGACAAGTTACTGGGTGGCATATTTGCATTAATTACAGAAAATTAAACACTGCCACCATGAAAGATCACTTCCCTTTACCCTTTTTAGATCAAATAGTAGATAGACTTGCTGGGCACAAATATTTTTATTTTTTAGATAGATATATCGGTTACAATCAAATTTCTATTACTCCTGAGGATCAAGAAAAGACAACATTTACTAGTCCTTTGGAACTTTTGCTTATTCAAAGAATGCCTTTCAAATTATGTAATGCACCTGCAACATTCCAACATTCCAGAGATGTATGATGTCGATGTCCATATTTAGTAAATTAATTGATGATGGATTGGAAGTATTTATGGATGATTTCTCTGTATTATTTGGAACATTTGACGCATGCTTCAATTATATTGAAAAGGTTTTGGAGTTATGTGAAAGAACTAATTTGGTTCTGAATTGGGAGAAATGTCAATTTATGGTTGCTGGAGGAATTGTGTTAGGGCATAAAATTTTGGATGATGGTATGGAAGCAAACCCTGCAAAAATTCAAGTTATATCTTAACTAACACCTCCTACTTATGTAAGAGAGGTTAGGAGTTTTCTTGGACATGTTGGTTTTTACAGGCATTTTATTAAATATTTTTCAAAAATTACCAAACCTCTATTCCAACTTTTCGAAAAGGACAAGAAGTTTGAATTTACTGAAAGCTGTTTAAATGCCTTTGAGTTATTAAAGGAAAAATTAATGACAAACCTTGTTATAGTTTCACCTAACTGGGAGAAACTCTTTGAATTGATGTGTCTTGCTAGTGATTATGCTATTGGAGCTGTTCTTGGACAAATGTATGAAAAGATTTTTAAAGTTATATACTACGTTAGTAAAACCCTTAATGATGCACAAATTTTCTATACTGTTACTAAAAAAGAGTTACTGGCCATTGTGTATGTTTTAGATAAATTTAGATCTTACTTAATTGGAGCTAAATGTGTTGTGCACTCTGATCACTCTGATATTAAATATTTGATGCAAAAGAAGGATGCCAAACAAAGGTTAATTAGATGGATACTTTTGATGCAAGAATTTGATCTTGTGGTTATTGATAGAAAGGGAACTGATAATCAAATTGCCGATCATTTGTCAAGATTAGAAAAGTTTAGAATACCATGAATTATCTTACGTCGAGAATGAAATTACGGACAGTTTCCCTAATGAACAACTTTGTAATATTAATGAGTGGAAAATACCATAGAATGTTGAGCATGGTGTGCTGATATAGTTAACTATATTGTAAGTGATATTTTACCACCTATGCTGACACAACAACAACAAAGGATTCATGATGCAAAAGCATATTTATGGGATGAGCCTTATTTATATAAACAATGTAAGGATCTGATTATGAGAAGGTGTGTACCTTATGAAGAAACTGAGCTGATCATTCAGAAATGTCATAATTCTGAATTTAGAGGACATTTTGGGATTGATAAAACTGCTTATAAAATTTTACAAGCTGGATTTTATTGGCCTACTATCATTAGAGATGTTTATAGATATATAAAAACTTGTGATCGACGAGTAGGCAATATATTTATTTAGAAGAAATGAAATGCGTCTGAATTTCATGTTAGAAGTTGAGATCTTTGATGTTTGTGGATTAGATTTTATGGGACCATTTATTAAGTCTTTCCGAAATTTATATATTATGTTAGCATAGACTACGTTTCAAAGTGGATTGAAGCACAAGCTTTACCTCGTTGTGACACTAAAAGTGTTTCAAGGTTTTTGATGAAAAATATTTTCACTAGATACGGAATGCCTAGAATGATTATCACTGACGGAGGATCCCATTTTAGGAATAAATATATTCAGATATTGACAGAAAAATTTAATATTTTTCATAGAATCTATACTGCCTATCATCCTCAAATCAGTGGGTTAGTTGAAGTTTCTAATAGAGAGATTAAAAAAATACTGGAGAAGACTATAAACCCTAGTAGAATAGATTGGTCTACTAGACTGGATACTGCATTATGGGCTTACAGGACTGCTTATAAAACTTTTATTGGAATGACTCCTTACAGACTGATTTTTGGAAAGACTTGTCACTTACCAGTGGAATTAGAGCATAAAGCAGATTGAGTAATTAAAGAATTCAATTATAATTTGAAAGATGCTGGTAAGAAGAGATTGTTACAGTTAAATGAATTGGAAGAATTAAGAAATGAGTCTTATGATAACGACATAATTTATAAGACAAAACTAAAGTTATGGCATGATCGAAAGTTTAACTAGAACAACTTTGAACCAGGACAAGAAGTTTTACTTTACAACACTAGGCTGAAATTATTCACTGGGAAATTAAAGTCTCGTTAATTAGGACCCTTTACTGTGACTCAAGTTTATACTTACGGAGCTATTGAGATTGAAAATCAAAAGACCGGAAATAGATTTGAAGTAAATGGACACATATTAAAACCATATTTTGAGGCTAAAAGACCAAAGTTTAAAGAGGTTTTAATGATCAGTCAACCTGAATAACACTTGAATAGGTCGGGCCGACGACGTTAAACCAAGCGCTTTATGGGAGGTAACCCATAGTTTTTTTTACTTTTACTACAATTTTAGTAGTTTTTATTTGAAATTATCGTTAGTTTGTGGTAGTATTATGCTATTTGAAATTATCGGTAGTTTTTATTTGAAATTATCGTTAGTTTGTGGTAGTATTATGCTCTACTACTCTTATTTACCCTTGAATCATCATAAGAATTGGATCTATAAAGAAAAATTAGAACGGATTCAGACCAGAGCGAAACTGTGCAATTTTTCCCTTAGGCGCCGACGGTACCCTCGACACTGCCGACGGTCCGCCGACAGTGGATTTTTCTTGAGAGTCCAGGCAATTAAATACTAAAGGCTTTGCGACGGCGCCCTCGACCCCGCCGACGGCGAGACCGGTGGGATGGCGGTTTATGGAGTTCAAATGGCAGTTTTTGGCAGTTTTTGGGTGGGAGTTACCCTTTTAAACTCCGAAATTTGACTCCTAGTTCAGATTTTTCCCCAAAAATGAACTAAGACTCCACTAATTTTATTCCTATGGCGTCTAATTCCATTGATAATCCCAGAATGCGAGTTTTCAATCGGTGAAAGTTTATTAGTGCGGAAGCGTAGCGAATCTTCAACAAGTTATTGTTGAAGAAAGATTGATCAAGGAATGAGGATTCTTAAATCGCAGATTGAATAATCCCATAATGGAAATTGAAGAGACGATAGTGCGGCGAAGATGGGAAGTGTTGTGCTACTCTACCGCCACCGTGGTTGTTCCTATGGTAAAAGAATTTTATGGAAATTTGCATAGAATCAACCAAGGAGTTGTTTATGTGTGAGGAAGATGGATCACTTTCACTCCTACATGGATCAACGAATTATACATGATTGAGAATGTTCCTTTCTGCCACTATTCTAATTTTGTCCCAACAAGACATCAGATGAATGAAATTTACCAATATTTAACAGAGGAAACTGACGACTGGGAAATGAGAGAAAACAGGTATGTTAGTTTTTCTGCGACACTCCTAAATCCCATTTCGAAACACTGGCACTTTTTTATTTCTGCGAAACTGTTACCGACAATGAAGATCGGTAAAGTTTCTAAAGAAAGTACTATTTTGAATTACTGCATCCAAAGGGGACTGTCGATCAACATTGAATCTATAATTGTGAAGCCTGATCGTTCATGGATCAACTTATGGGCTTGGACACTCTTCCACAATTTTCTCACTTTGCAGTCAGTTCCAAGTGTCCTACAAAAATTGGAAAAGGGTACTTCTACCTTGGAAGCCTTTGGACCCAACTGAGAGATTCCCAGCTTTTGAAGATGAAAATGACATGATCATTATAATAGATCAATCATCTCAGAATTCACTGCCACTTCAACCCTTAATTCTTGCAAAACTCTGGTGATCCTACGTAAAATTAAGAAATTGGAGAAGGAGGTACAAAATGTCATGAATGCAATTCATAATATCTCTGATTTCTTCAATCGTCTAGACTAGAGTATGAAAGAACATTTTGATCACTCTGGACATTTAGAAGATAGTTTGATACGAATGATGAGGAGGATGAAATTAATAGAGGAGGATTCTACTGAAAAATTTCCATTCCGACCCTTCTACAACCTCTTCATTCATGTGCAATCAATGTGTGATCTCAGAGGAGAATCTAGTATTGAATCTGAAGAATAGCAGATTTATATTACTACCTATCTGTCTATTTATGTAATTTGATTTGAACTTTGCATTTGCTTTGCTTTAGAATTACGCTTTTAGATCTTTGTATAGTTGAGACTAAGCATAGAATGTTTTGTTTTCAGCATTTTGAGTGTTGTGGCTTGGATTTTGACGCTGATTTAATGTGTTGAGGTTCAAAAAATACCATAATTAGGTGTGTTATGTAACATATATTGTACCCCTTGGAATTTATATATAAATGTGAAGTATAAATGTGAAATAAATGTGAAGTTTTGTGTTGTGAAAGTTTATTTGTGCTAAGTAAATCATTTAGTCACTTAAAATTATGTCTATAATGATTAAACGGATGTCGTTTAGGCTTGCAATTGATCGAAATCGCAAAAATCTAAAATTTGAACAAAATCAATAGAGCCCGCCGGCGGCGGATTTTTCTCAAGACTTCAGATATAATTCCAATTGAGCGTGCCGACGGCGCCAAAGACTTTGCCTACGGCGAGCTCGCGAAAAAAACACCTTTAACCATGATTTTGACCAGTCAACGACCACTATTCATCATTCCCTTCCTCCTAAAAATACAATTTTCGACCTAGGGCTTATGAGATCTTGGATTGGGAGGCGATTTCAAGGCTTTTTGACACCGGATTTGATCATCTCTAAGTAAGAGCTAAAATACTGAGGTATGATTTATATTTATAGTTTTTCTTTCCACCTGTATTATTTCATATTTAAAAATTTATGTTTGGGGGAGGGAAGAAAAAGATTAACTATTAAATGTC
>NW_018219102.1:10531-11799 GCF_001263595.1 Phalaenopsis equestris | reverse complement strand
GCTATGAAATATTTATAAGGTAAAGGAATGCTTTGAGTTTCAAATTTTGGGAAAGAAAGGTGATGTTCAAAATCATTAAAGGCTATCCAGATATAGTAATCCTCACTTGAAAAAAGAAAAAGAAAGGATTGAAAACAATCCTTAAAAAGAAAAGAAAAATATATAGGATTGAAAGCAATCTAAATGAAAAAGAGAAAAGAAAGAAAAAAAATTATGGAAGTGAGGAGAAGCTTAAGGATATGCCTAACCAAAAATTAGCTTCACTGGACCTACCTAAAGGGAAAACCTAAATACATTCCTGAACTTATATTTATGGAATAGATCTTTTAATAGTAGAGTTCTCATGAAATTCCTATCCTTTGAATATTCTAAGTGACTTAATATTGCAACATATAGTCATTCTTGAAATGAATGGAAAACTAGAACTCTTAAACTTGATGACTAGATAATCTTGTAGCTACAGAGTTAATTCAGTTACTTGAATTTTTTCTAAAAATCTCACTTATAGTAGATCATAACTTTTATATAGTACTAAAATTACTTGAGGACAAGTAATAGTTAAGTTTGGGGGATTTTGGCAAGAGGAAAATATGTTGAGATTTTCATACCTATTTTATACTATTTTTGATGACATTGCACTTTAAAGAAAGGTATTTTTGATGTTTTGCTGCAGGAATGATGAATTAGGGTCATTGGAAAAAAAAGATGCAAAAAGGAGTGAACTTGGAGCGAAAAGGACCAAAATTTGTAGAATTGCACTAGGGCGCCGACGACGCCATCGACCCCACTCATCGCCCCCACTGACGGTGAGATTTTCCTGAGACTCTAGAATTAATTCATTAAGAAGGTCCGCCGACGAGGACGCCCTCGAGTTTGCCGACGGCGAGCTCGGTGGTTATGCCCAATCAGGCTTTGGATAAGGCCAAATTTTTAAGGGATGGTTAGGCAACTCTTGGAAAAGCTCATCCACAACTTTAAAAGAATATTTTAGCCGAAAATTGAGAAGTAATAAAAGGGGGAGAGAGAGTTCCTAGAGGTTATAAAGGTTCCAATAGTGTGTAAAAATTGTGAGGAATTCTTCGAGAGATTGTAAGAGTGGAGGGAAGGTGAGAGATTTCTTCCTCCTTGCTGCTTCGAAGAGGAATTTTGTGTGTTGTAAAGAAAGGAAGAGATTCAGAGGAACTTCAAGGAGTTTTCTTGGGGAGAAATTAGAGATAAGTTTTTTTACTTACTGTAGTTTGTATGACTTTGATTTTATATATGAATTC
>NW_018219102.1:8889-10312 GCF_001263595.1 Phalaenopsis equestris | reverse complement strand
TTGTGATGATCTTTTCACTTCAATCTTAATTTACTTTCAATCTGGCCAATTGATTTGTTAAAATATGTTGAGTTTTACAACTAAAGTGAAGATTACATCCAAGATTCAAGGAGTTCAAAGCCCTTGGAAGTTGGGTGTAAATAAATAGGAAAATAATATTATCAGGCGTAGAATTAGAGATTTTAGAGTGACAGACTAAAATTCCCAATTTGGTCCTATCATTTAGGTGCTAAAGTGTAGATGTTAGCCCTCAGGCGAGGGGAACGTGTGAGCTCCAAAGTGAGAGTCGGTATCCTCCCAGCGTAGCCGCATATTCAGTAAACAAGTGTAGGATTAGTCAATATTCTTTATGCCTGGACCAAAGGGTAAAGAATAGGTATGCTCTTATTTGGCACAATATAATTTGAACTGATTCACTTTATCTATTCACTATGATTTCTTGACAAGGAGAAGGAAGATTTGTTATATATTGAATATCACATTTGTACCTTCATTAGTATATTTAGTTATTTAATAGTTAAAATTACATATTTATTTCACCTGCCTACTAGTGACAGATAAGCAATTTGAACTTCATTGTTGTTATTAAAGTATTGCTTTTCTAAAATCTTAGTTCGTAGTTCTAAACTTACTCTATGTGGGATCGATATCTAGGACTCCATTAGAGCCATATATTACTTGAGCGATACGTATACTTGCGTTGATAAGTGTGACTTTACAATTATTGAATATTTATTACGTCCATATTTATCTTATATTTTTAAGCATATATAAAATTGCGGTCAGTCATCAGTCGACGGGAAAGGAAGGGTTGCCCTTACAGCTAAGGTTGGCCTCCAAAGATAGTGCATCACTAAAAGGAAAGAATGGGATGGTACAACAAGACCCAATGGAGGGGCCCAGCCATCTACCATCCATGATAGCTACACCAACTGTGGGTCTGATCACTGTTAATAATGAAAGATTGTTAAACGCTTTGATACAAAAAACATAGCGCAGGAATGCTAGCCGCCAAAAGCATAGGGATTTCTTATGAGAGGAGAAAATATGCCAAAAAGAGGCAGAAAAATTACTCACTCCTATTCTTGAGGGAAATTGTCGGCACTATTTTTGGTGTGGAGTTTGCCCGTAAGAAGTTGTCGGCCATCGGAATTGAAATCCCGTTGCCCGCTTCGGAAGGACGTTAAAAAAATTTAGTTTTGAAAAAGATGAAGTCAAACTGACCCCATAATTTTCATAGTTTAAATGGAAGAGCACTTTACCTCAAATTCTGTATCTATCCCAAAGGATGATTACAAGAATTGAGGGTGAGGCTCGATCAAATAAACTAGAGAAAGTCATGACATCCGTTTGATCTGCGGAACCAATATATTGGCCGACAAATTCCCCTATTTAATATAAGGAATTAAATAGGGTTTATATT
>NW_018219102.1:0-325 GCF_001263595.1 Phalaenopsis equestris | reverse complement strand
ATTCTGTGAGAATGTAGACCGAACGAGGTCACGCTATACAAGCAAGAAATTCTCAAAATTGAGAAAAATTATTTGGCAATTTTAATTGGTTTATTGTAAAATTTTGTTACTGATTCATACAGTCATTTCTTACAATATATCATGTATATATCTCAAAAGATGAAAAATACATCATGTTGTTCGCATAATTGAAACATCCATGAGTACATAATATAAAGTACAAAATAAACTGCCTTCATATCATAGGCTGTACATTCGCATCAGCTGTACATCTGCCAGTAGAAGATCTGTTGCAACCTACATGAGTTTCTAAACAAGCTGACCT
>NW_018219101.1:0-279 GCF_001263595.1 Phalaenopsis equestris | reverse complement strand
ATTTAGTATTTGGAAAATTTAAGGATGTTTTAAAAAACTTGACCCATGAAATTATTTTTCAAAAGTTTCTCTCGTCATGTTAGACCTTCCAAAATTTTCTTGGGATTTAATAACCAATATGCTAATTTCCATGATTATTTTAAGGAAATGATGTGAAATAATTTGAAAAATATGGATCTCTATATAGGAACCTCCTCTAACTTTGGAAAAATTCGAGAATATTCCCCCTTATAAAGGCTACAAGATGTCAAAATTTCAAGCTAAGGTGATGTGTCAATA
>NW_018219100.1:0-936 GCF_001263595.1 Phalaenopsis equestris | reverse complement strand
GACATGGTCAATTTGGGGCAAATTTGGGGATTTTGGACTTCGATTAAAGTTGAGTGAAATTGAGGCTTGACCAAGGTCAATTGAAGGTCCAATTTGATGTGTAGAATTGTTAAGAACAATTTTTTATTCAAATTGGGGCAATTGAGCAATTGAGTGGGCTATGGGTTCAATTTGGTGGAACCAAGTCATGGGGCCAAAATTGGGTTTTTGTTCTAAATCAAAATTGGGTTCAAATCATGGGCTGATTGGGTTTGCATTTTGTCTAGATTGGTCATATAAAGGGTGAATTTAAGTTTCGATATAAAATTGGGGGAAGTTGAGACCAATTGGATAGACATTTGAGATGATCTGGGGAAAATATGGGCCTTTAAAGGGGAGTTTGAGGGTTTTGGTCAAAGGTGGTCAAATTGACCAACTGGGTCATGTGATAGTTGAGGAAAATGGAATTGAGAATCTTTGGGAGGTTTTGCGAATTTTTTGGAATTTTTCGGATTTCGTGCTTGGGGGGGGTATTTTGGTAATTTGGCAAATTTTGGAGATTTTTGAATTTTTGATTTTTTGGTGTTTTCAAGGTGTTTGAAATGATTTTTCAATCAAGTTGGATATTTTGGTTAGATTTGGAGATTTTGGCCAAATTTGGGGTCCCAAGGGTATCTAGGTAATTTGGGTAGGTTTAGGGTAAAGCATTTTGGCATAGTCGGAGTGCCAACTACAATCAATAAGCCAAGGACCAATAGAAACCCCTTTTTGGGTCCTCTATGTAGCGGTCTTAGCTAAACCCTAGCCTAGGGCTAATGGGTTTAGGGGACCATCTACCTGAGTATGCCAAAATAATCAAGGGACCAAAGCCTAGAAGTTTAAATTTAAGATTGTGAGTGATTGTGGGTGCAAGTAAGTGCCATAACCCTAGACCAACACCTAGGGTCAACCCTAAGG
>NW_018219099.1:0-201 GCF_001263595.1 Phalaenopsis equestris | reverse complement strand
GAGTAGTCTTAGAAAATAATTTCATAATTTTTTAAGATCAAAACATCACTGTTTGGAGTAAATATCAATTTGCTTAAAACATTAAATTTGGAGAATATAAAGATCAAAATCATTTGATTTTTGTTATCCACTATGGCTCATAAGTCAGAGAACTCACCATAAAAACTTCAAATCATTTGGAGATTATTTAATATTTTTAAT
>NW_018219098.1:0-1266 GCF_001263595.1 Phalaenopsis equestris | reverse complement strand
TAAATATTTTTTTGAGTCTTTTAATTCTCCATGCACGTAAACATTTTACCATGGCTTGAAATTTTGGCATGTTGTTGCCTCTGTCTTAAGGAATATTCTCTGATTTTGCCAAAGTCAGAGGAGATCTCTAGACAAAATCCATATTTTTCAAGTTTATGTTTATAGTTTGAATAAATTAATCATAATAATTAGCATGTTACTTAAAAAATTCCAAGAAAATTTTGGAAGGTTTGTTGTGACCAGAGAACCCTTTGGAAAATATTTCATGGGCTAAGTCACTAAGAATACACTTAACTTTCACCAAACCCTAAAACACAAAGAAAATTTATTTGGAAAATATAAACATCTAAATAACTTGGTTTTTAATCTCCACTAAAATTTTAAATTTAGAGAACTTCCCATAATATCTTCAAAATATTTGGACCTCATTTGATAACTCAAATTGATTTTCTAAGTTAAATGTCATTTTTTAACATTTAAAGTGTAACTCAAAAAATTATAAAAATTAGTTTTTGGATTTCTCTGTGATCAAATGAATTTTTTAAAAATAAATTTGTAATTAAAATAAAAATTTCATTTTTAAGCCTTTCTTTAATGTTTAAATAATTAACAAATGATACAAATCCCAAAAAAAAAATAAAATTCATGAAAATGTTCTTAATTGGTAGAAACCAATCTCACTTTTCTTAATTAAAAGGAAAAAAATTACAATTTCCTTAAATTATTAAAATTTGGAAGTCTACTCAATTAAATGATCATAAACTTAGGGGTATGATTTTGGGTGTTGATAACTAACAAATTTAATACTTCTATTTTATGTAAAAATGAATCATCGTCACCTAAAATTCAACCTTTTAAAAAAAAATAACTAAGCCATCTACCAAAATCTTAAGGGCATAGTATTGACCTAGGCTAAATTAAATTTGGTTAAATGAGGATTAGAAAAGTGAACATAATTAAAAATTGAACATCTTTAAAACACAAAAAGCTCAAATTAAAAGGTTGGCTAAGTATCTTGACTCTTGACTACATTAACCTGCCCCTTTAAGGGTTTTCACCCACATAATCCTTGACCAAAGGAAAATATGTTGAGATTTTCATACATATTGTACATTGATTTTGATAATATTGCACTTTAAAGAAGGGTATTTTTGATGTTTTGTTACAGGTATGATGAATTATGATCATTGGAGAAAAAATAAACAAAAACGGTAGAATTTGGAGCAAAAATTAGCAAGAAATGAAATTTTGCCCTGTCACCTTTCG
>NW_018219097.1:0-441 GCF_001263595.1 Phalaenopsis equestris | reverse complement strand
GGGAAAGAGATTGAGTGAGAGAGAGAAAGGGAGGATGAGAGAATGGAAGAGAGGGAGAGAACAAGAGGGGGAGATAATAGTGGGTAGAAGTGGGGGAGGGATAGATGACTGAGAGAGAGAAAAAGAGGAAGAGAAAAAGGAAGGGAGGGAGAGAAGAAGAGGGAGAGATAATAAGGTGGGTAGAAGTGCTACAGGGAGGAAGAGAGAGGGGATGGGAGAGAGAAAGGGCAGAAGAGAGAGTGGGTGGGAGAGGGAGAGGGATAGAGAGTGGGGGGAAGAGAGAGTGAGTGGGAGATTTGAGAAAGAAGGGAAGAGTAAGAGAGAGAGAAGAAAGGAGCGAGGAGAGAAGTAGGGAAGAAGGGGGAGGTGGGTAAGCGTTAGATAGAGAGAGTGGGAAAGAGAGAGTGAGAAAGAGAGAGAAAAGAGGAAGCATTAGAATAG
>NW_018219096.1:7382-7722 GCF_001263595.1 Phalaenopsis equestris | reverse complement strand
TTTCTCACAACTCCTTTCCACATTTGGTTTGATACCTCACGAATTGAACCAACTCGTGTTATGCTGTGCACACTTTGAAATATTAATTAAATTTCACACCCTTTTAAATAAAGATGTTAAAATTACCTGTAAATTAAGACCCGCCCGGTCTACAAATTAACCTCTATTTCTTTAGTGCTTGCACTAAAGATTTCAAGATTTTTTTTTTGGCCATATAGCTGACCCTAAAGCTTTTTGTTTTAAAGTCTGCTACGATGGCTTACCCAACGCTGACCTTTTCCTGCAACCTGCCGACGGACTGCAACGCCCGTAACGTCGCTCCCACCATCAAGTTCGGAGC
>NW_018219096.1:6997-7321 GCF_001263595.1 Phalaenopsis equestris | reverse complement strand
CCGTCTGCAGAATTCAGTTTGAGCTGCCTTCAAGACTTCCCTGCCGGTAAGAAGGCTAAAGCTGTCGTCATCAAGCCTACTATCCCCGCTGCTGCTAAGGGGAAGGAAGTAATGATTGTCGAAGATTCTGAAGATTCGGCTAAAGGATTAACTGTTCCACCATCTGTGTTTGAAATCGGGTCAAGCTCAATGACAGTACCACTGACCCGAACTCAACGGAGGAACCACAATAGGAGAGTTCGGAGGGCCATTACAGCCCAGACTCTTGAGAAGACACCTGATGAGGAGGAGCCTCATCAAATTGAAGAGGTATTACCAGAGGGC
>NW_018219096.1:6302-6655 GCF_001263595.1 Phalaenopsis equestris | reverse complement strand
GACATGCAATTTCCCCTCATATGAAGAATGAAATTTTGAAGGATATTAAGTCTGCCAGAAAATCTCGTAGGTCGACTATAGAGTCACCTACGTGTGTTCCCGTCTAGCTCCGTTTGGGAAACCGAGTCGATACTGTTATGGTCACCACCGATCATACCACCACCGGAACCATAGGTCGCCGGCCGATTAAGTCAAGACTGGGTCTGAGAGGTTCACCCTTTGTTTCTACAATCGTGGAAAGAAAGACAAGACAGTTACCTAACACTGTAGCCGGTCTACACCACGAAGAGCATACCTTCCCTCGACATACCGATGTCTCTACTGAGACGGCCCGTCTCGAGGCATCATCACTG
>NW_018219096.1:5325-6134 GCF_001263595.1 Phalaenopsis equestris | reverse complement strand
TAATTGAAGAAAAAGTTGAGAAACTCAGGATTGATATTTCTGAGTTAGCTCGAGAACACGGAGTTTCTGTCAAAAATGACAACGAGGATTTTGATTACAGTGATTACTTGGAGGAAGATTTCATGGATGTCCATGTGATTGAAACCAGAGCTACCACATCTGTGCGTGAGGCTCAACCTCACACGAAAGAGAATGCCGTAGATGAGTTGTGTAGGGTTATCCTCCTCAGGGATGAGCAAGTTGTTCTACTAGAGAAAAGAATAAAAGAGATGACCTAGAAGAAATGATTGCAGTTATGACCGCCATGGCCACCATTCAGGGGCAATCACAAGCACCAAGATTGGCTTCTCCAAAAATTAACTAGCCAGAAGTCATACACATCACAGATGAAGGAAGGGAGGCCACTTCGACAGACAAAGGAGAATAATCAAAGAAGGATTCTCCATCGAGTGCCATGCCAGAAAAAGAGTTCAAGCAAATGGTTGAGCAAGTACGGGATGCCTTAGCCTAGTCCAAGGGCGGTGCATCAATTTTAAAGGGTAGACCTTATCCGGAGGAATTTGATGCCGTGCCTTTCCCCAAGGGCTCCCCGAACTTCAAGATATTCGATGGGACTGGAAATCCCAGACAACACTTAGCACATTTTCGAGCTAATTGCGGAAACACAAGGAATAAAGAAGCTCTACTCTGCCAGCAGTTCGTCAGTAGCTTGTTAGGGATCGCTTTCGACTGGTACGCTGACCTGCCCAACGGGTCAGTTAAAACATTTTCTGAGTTGGAATAGTTATTTGTGAAAAGATTTGTTGGAG
>NW_018219096.1:4468-5263 GCF_001263595.1 Phalaenopsis equestris | reverse complement strand
TGGAGAAACCTTAGCATGAAATGTGAACCTCAGTTACAGGAACATCAAGCGATAGAGATTCTACTCAAAAGCATTCATGGGCCAGTAGCTTTCATGCTTAAGGGACTCACCATCAAATCCTTCGAGAAGCTACTCAGTAAAGCCAACAGTCTGCAAGAAGAAATAAAGCACATGGAGCCACATGAAAAGGCTAAGGTGACCAGAGTGTTCGAAAAGAAATCAGGGGTAGTCTCAACTGTCGACAAAGGAAAACAACCGATAAAGATATATGCAGAAGATCATCAGCAATCCTCGTCACAGTATCCTCACAAACAGAGCAGTCAATCCAACCAATGACCATCTCAGGAGGGATCACCCCGAACAACTGGTAAAAGAATATCCCTGTTGGAGCGATGGAAAGTTGTTTAATCCTTCAAAGATGAAGCTGTACATAAGATTTTCAAAATTTTGATGAAAAAATCAGAATTCAAACTACCTGACCCGAAGAAACCCAAAGAGGTGGATAAGAAGAATGAACCGAATTATTGCCCGTACCATCGGTTGCTTGGGCACACTATTAACAAGTGTTTCGTCTTTAAAGATTGGTTCGAGAAGAACCTCAAGGAAGAGAATATTACAATCCCAAAGGAATATTTGAGAGAACCTGAAAAAGGTTCCGTAAACATGATTTCAACTGAGCCAATCTCCCCAATTGATCCATATGTCGGAACAGATGGATGGAGTACAACTTGGGATGAACTCAAGAGGGTCCTCAATCAAATTTAGGATTCATCAAAACAAGCTTCTACAAATACC
>NW_018219096.1:0-1171 GCF_001263595.1 Phalaenopsis equestris | reverse complement strand
TTTATTTCTAATCTCTCAGGTAGGTGTCAGCCTTTCTCGGCATTAATTAAAAAGGACGCCAAATTTATTTTGGAAGAGAAATGCCTGCGGGCCTTTGAGGACGTTAAACAGTATTTAATGACACCTCCTATTTTGGCAGCCCCTATTCCAGGGAAACCATTGATACTTTATATCGCGGCTTTAGATGACTCTCTTGAAGCCCTCTTAGCCCAAGTCAATGAGGAGGGAAAAGAAAATGCTCTCTACTACTTGAGTCGTCGTCTAATACCAACGGAGGTAAGTGTCCTATTTTGGGGTTAGTTTGTGGGGACTTGCCCGTAAGAAGCTGTCGGTCATCAGAATTGAAATTCCATTGCCCGTTTCAGAAGGATGTTTATAAAGTTGGGTTTTAAAAAAGATGAAGTCAAACTGACTCCATAATTTTCATAGTTTAGATGAAAGAGCGCTTTACCTCAAATCCTGTATCTATCCCGAAGGATGAACACAAGAATTGAGGGTGAGAGTCGATCAAATAAACTAAAGAAAGTTATGACATTTGTTTGGTCTGCGAAACCAATGTATTGGCCGATAAATTCCCTTATTTAATATACGGAATTAAATAGGGTTTATATTATGCTGGGTTCGGAAAAATCTCCCTATAAGGGCAAGCCCCTGTAGTTAATTACATCTTAGGTAACAGAAGTTACCTAAGAATACTCTCAATAAAATCAAGAAAAATTACATTCAAGGAGTTCAAATGGTAAGGAAATTTCAAAGATATCGGACTAAGAAGTGTGAATGGGAATGGTTCAAATTTGGAACATTTTGTTTTGGAGTTCAAAGGACGAAACACTAGAGGATGTCATGGATCCGAAGGAGAACTTTGATGACTTCCCAGGTTATCCTATTATTTGGCTTCAATTTTAGAGAAATCATTTAGACGTTTCATCCTGCAATTTTTATTATTTATTAGGATTTACATTTGTGTGAAGCAATCAACACAAATAACCTTGAATATGTGAGGATTTAGGTCATGACGAATGACAACCTCGGAATCCTAAGGCGAGTTAGGGCTTAGATTGTACAATAAGATTGTCCAAATGCCTAAAAGATGTGTTTGAGGATTTATGTTGCATTTGGAAAACAACCTCGATATTCTATGGCTTTTTTGTTTAAAGCTAAGGAAGGGATG
>NW_018219095.1:0-957 GCF_001263595.1 Phalaenopsis equestris | reverse complement strand
CAATTTAGACTCTCTACACTTTCCCAACACTTAACCCTTGAGCCTCCTCCTCCGTATTTTCAGCCAAAGTCTTCCCTTTAAAGATGTTGATGAGTTTTCCCATAAGTTCCCTAAGAATCCCTCCAAAATTTGTCCTCATCCAATGCATTGTTGGACATAACCGCCAAGCTCACCATCGGCAAGCAACCTCGAGGGCGTCGTCGGCGGGCCTTCTAAGTGAATTAAATTTGGAGTCTCGGGAAAATTCCGCCGTCGGGGTCGTTGGGCTCGTCGTCGGGCCCTAGTTCAAATCTTCATATTTTGGTCCTTTTCGCTCTAAATTCACTTCTTTTTGCATCTTTTTGCTCCAATGACCCTAATTCATCCTTCCTGCAACAAAATATCGAAAATACCTTTCTTTAAAGTGCAATATCATTAAAAGTAGTGTAAAATAGGTATGAAAATCTCAACATATTTTCCTTTGGTCAATGGTCAATGGGGCCCATCCACCTGCACCTAAGCTTGCCTGAAAATAATCTTAACCTTGCATTATATAGCAAACCATATTGCCCTAGCTGAATATTTTTAGTAAGAATCTTTTGGTCATACCACATTTTCATCTTTTCTTTGTAAATCTTATCACTCTCATAAGATTCATTCCTTATCTCTTCAAGCTCATCTAATTGTAACAATCTTTCCTCACCATCATCTTTTAAATTATAATTGAACTCTTTAATAGCCCAATATGCTTTATGTTCAAGTTCAACTGGTAAGTGACAAGCTTTTCCAAATATTAGCCTATATGGGGACATTCCTATAGGAGTTCTATATGCAGTCCTATAAGCCCACAAAGCATAGTCAAGTTTGACTGACCAATCCACTTTTGTTAGATTCACAGATTTTTCTAAAATTCTTTTAATTTATAGATTGGACAATTCAGGAAAACCACTTGTCCGAAGATGATAAGCTGTAGCAATC
>NW_018219094.1:0-342 GCF_001263595.1 Phalaenopsis equestris | reverse complement strand
CATGCCATTTTCAGAAACTTTATGCCCAAGTACAATTCTTCCTGCAACTATAAATTGACATTTTTCCCAATTTATTACTAAGTTGATTTTTTCACATAATTCCATAATTTTTTCAAAATTATTTAAACATAATTCAAATGAAGTCCTGAACACAGAGAAATCATCCATAAATACTTCCATTCCATGTTCAATCAAATTACTAAATATTGACATCATACATCTTTGAAATGTCGTAGGTGCATTGCATAGTCCAAAATGCATTCTATGAAAAGCAAAAGTTCCATAAGGGCTTTTAAATTTTGTCTTCTCTTGATCTTCAGGAGCAATTAGAATTTGATGATA
>NW_018219093.1:51687-75070 GCF_001263595.1 Phalaenopsis equestris | reverse complement strand
TATAAGATGGATTCTTCTTTTGTAAGAATTTGATTATAAAACAGTAGATCAAAAGGGAACTGAAAATGAAATTGCTGATCACTTGTGCAGGCTTGAGTTAGAAAAATCACTTTGTTTTGAAAAAGAAATTAATGAACATTTTCCAGATGAAAAATTGTTCACTATTAATGAGTGGTGTGTTCCGTGGTATGCTGTCATTGTGAAATTTATTATTATCAATATTATACTTTATGGAATGACATACCAAAAAAAGAGGAAATTTATTTTTGAAGGTCAGACTTTTTTTTGGGATGACCCATTTTTATATAAACAAGGAAAGAATTTTTATATAAACCATTTTTATATAAACAAGGAAAGAATCTAATTATTCGAAGATGTGTACCATTAGAAGAAACTTATGAAATTATCAAAAAATGTCATAGTTCTGAATTTGGGGGACATTTTGGTGTTGATAAAGCAGCATAAAAAATTTTACAATCTGGATTCTATAAGCCTACAATTTTTAGAGATGTTAATGTTTATATTAAAACTTCTGATAGATGTCAACGAGTAGGCAATATTTCTAGAAAAATTGAGATGCCCTTCAATTATATGCTAGAATTTGAAATATTTGATGTTTGGGGATTACATTTCATGGGACCATTTATACCATCTTTCAAAAATTTATATATTCTGTTAGTAGTGGACTATATATCCAAATGTATAGAAGCTGTTGCTTTACCTCGATGTGATGCTCAAAGTATTGCAAAATTTTGAAAACGGATATATTTTGTAGATTTGGGATGCTGAGAGTTATCATTACTGATGGGGGAAGTCATTTCATAAATTCCATAATGGAGAAGTTATTAAAGAAATATCATATAAATTATAGGATTGCTACTGCTTATAATCATCAAATAAGTGGTTTGGTTGAATTATCCAATCGAGAAATTAGAAGAATTATGGAAAAATCTGTGAATCCAACAAAAATGGATTGGTTAGTCAAACTTGACAATGCTTTGTGAGCTTATAGGATTGCATACATAAATCCTATAGGAATGTCCCCATATAAGCTAATACTTGGGAAAGCTTGTCACTTGCCTGTTGAACTTGAGCATAAAGCATATTGGGTGATTAAAGAGTTCAATTATAATTTGAAAGATGCTGGTGAGAAAATGTTATTGCAATTAAATGAGCATGAAGAGATAAAGAATTAATCTATCGAGAGTTCCAAGATTTAAAAAAAAAAGATGAAGATGTGGCATGATTGAAGGATTCTTACTAAAAATTTTCAGCTAGGGCAACAAGTTTTGGTATTAAATGCAAGGTTAAGATTATTTCCAGGCAAACTTAAGTCCAGGTGGATGAGCCCATTTGTTGTGATAAAAGTTTATCCTTATGGAGTTGTGGATATTAAAGATCCTAAGTCTGAGAAAATAATTAAAGTTAATGTACATAGACTGAAACCTTATTTTATAGGGGATTGACATAAAATTAATTATTGAATGATGTTGGGTCAACCAAAATAAGCACTGGTTACGTCGGGCTGACGACGTAAAACCAAGCGCTTTATGGGAGGCAACACATAGTTATCGGTGTGTTTCTATTTTGATTACTATTTTGTGTGTGATTAAGAAAATTTGGGTAGTATTTTTGAAACTATTATGTGTTAGTAAATATTTTAAGACTTTATTTAGTGACCAAGACATGTTAGAATACGAATTTGGATGTTAGGTTGACTAGTGGAAAAATGTGCACTGGCACTTAAGCGCAGCAGTTTAAGCACATGTTTGAGATTAATATTCTAGAAGGTTTAATCACCAATTAGTTTGTAAAAACATGCCAAGGCAGTTTCTAACCGTGTCTTGGAGTTATTGGAAAGATTTAGGCCTACAAATAGAAGTGTTTTGTGAAGGAATTTTACCCCAGATCATTTCTAGCACCCCAGATCATTTCTAGCCCCAAAAGTCTAAGAGAAAGTGAGATTTAGAGAAAATGTCTTCATGGGAGAAGGATTTGAAGATAAAGAAAGAAAACATGAGGAAAAGGTTCATTAGTCAAAGTGCACAAGAGATGTATAACAGTTTCTTAGCAGTTAGTATTAAAGGGATATCAGAGAAGATCAACAAAACAGAAAATACTATGGCTTTATTGGATACCAAAGTACTTGAGTTGCATGCACATCTAGAGCATATTGGATGACAATTGAAGATGTAATTTAGCCACAGAAGTTATATAGAGGAAGCAGATAAGGCGATGTTCATAAAGCAGAAGTGGATCTATTTTATCAACTCTATATTCCTAGAGAGACCAATGAAAGATAGGAATTTGTTTCTTCAAATGATAAATATAATTAAGTTTAGTGTTAGAATTTGTGTGTTAGAAGTTATTTTTTTCAAGTGGTTTAGTGTTTAAGTCTTGTATTTATTATATTTGACTTCTTTATGTGGAATGATTGTTGTGTATTTGTATTTAGGAAAATTTTCTCATCCAAGACTATTTAGCAAGACTATTTACATCCAAGACTATTTAGAGTGAGAATTAAGTGTTTAAAATTATTTGTACTTGTTTGTGAATTAATATAAGTTTGTTTGTGTGAAAATTTATGTCATTTTTAGCATTGAATTAAATAGTTATTATAGAGAGTGTTGAGAGAGAGAGAGAGAGGAGTTATAGGAAGTTGAAAATAGACATTTAAGTGCTCTGAGACCATTTAGTGGTAGTGTTTTTTAAGAAAATAGTGTATTTTACTTTAATTTGAAAATTTTAAAAATCTTGCACTGGCGCCTATGCGCCATAACTCATGCTTAAGCATGAGCCAACTCGAGTGGCAGACAGCTCGAGTGGCAGGCGTCTAAGTGCCACTTACCCGCGCTTAAGCGCTGGTTCATGAAAACCGATTCGCAAATAGTTAAAAGTGAAAATTTGGCCCAAAAATAACTATTTTTACTCCTCCCGTCACCTTCAACCTCTGAAAATTGTGATTTTGGAAGGCTAGGGCACATCTAAAGTGAAGATTTCTTGGTGGAATCAAGTGAAATTTGCTAAATCCAAGTTCCTTGAGGTAAGAGCTTTACTTCTATTCAAAAATTTTGGATGTTCACCATGTATTTTGAGCACATTTGGAGAAATTTAAAAATTAACTATTCATGGTGAAAAATGAGAAAAAAATCTATGAAAATTGCATTGAAAGTGTAGATTATACTTTAGAGGTTTAGTTTAGAAATTTAGACTTGATTTTTGAAGTTATTTTTGGAATTTATAAAATTTGTTGAATTGCACCAAGAATGAAGAGGAGTAAAGGAAAGAGCCCTTTGAATTCAAGTAAATTTGTTTGTTTGAAGGCTCATGATCGGTACAGTGATGCGTTGCAATCACAGAAACTGATTAAGGAGCGGTGTTTTAGGAATCCAGGTGGAGACGTAGAGGCTTTGATCATTCGCCAACAATGGGAACGATTCTACTGTTTCTCTACTGTGGCAGTTATTTCTGTTGTTAGGGAGTTCTACACAAACCTCCCTGAGGCTGAAGACAATAGAGTCATGGTTCGAGGAAAGTTGGTACCTTTTTCACTAGAGGTAATCAACTTATTTTTGCCTCCTGATACATTATGTTTTTATGCAAATTATAGTCCGACTGAAGCCGAGTTAGATGAGATTATTTCTTACTTGACTATTGGGAGAGGACTTTGGAAGATCACTAATGAGAGGACAATCAACTTCCCAACTTTTGCACCTTCAAAGGCTTCAAAGGCCTGACACTATTTTATTTTTTGCTCGTCTGCTGCCAACAAATCATCTCAGTGAAGTGACCAGAGAGGGAGAGTCATTAAATTATTATATCCAAGAAGGAAAGCTCATCAACATAAGGTCATACTAGCAGCATTTCTGCCCCTGCCGTTACTACGGCAGGTCTGAGATTTGCTTCCTTGATATTTTCTTTGTGGGAGCAGGCTGGAATTAAATATGATAGCTGGGAGGAACTGCTGTTACCTCTAAAGCCCATCACTAAGGTGAATGTGAAGACTTATTTTGAGCTTACTATTTTTTGCTGGAGAGGACGATTTTCTAGGATTTGTGGAATGGAGACGTCTGCTACATCTACCTCTGCTGCATCTTCATCTAGACCATCTACCTCACGTGCTTCCACATCTGGAGGTGAGTCTACTAAGACCCAAGATCAATTATTGTAGAGGATGATGGATAATATTAATTTTACCGCTGATAGGGTAAAAAATTTAGAGCATTTTGCAGAGCATACTGATAGGTATAAAAGTAGAAAAAGTGATTATGAAGAGAAATTTCACTTATCTTTGGAGAGCCTCATTAGGGGTAACCAAGGAGTGCAATTTCCTCCATATCCTAGATACACTGATTATGAGCCTGCAAAAGTTTGGGATAGCAGTGATTCAGAGGATGAAGAGTAGAAATGAGAGATTTATTTTATGATTGTAATATGATATGAACTGTGTGGTCTGGGCTTGCTACATTTGCATCTGTGTGTTGATTTGAACTATGTGATGTGGTTTGTAATTTTATGTTTAAGTGAGAATTGTGATGTGATGTGTTTTCATGTTTTTGACTTGAGACATATATGTATGTTTACTTGTTTAGATATTGTGATGTGTGGGACTTTTATTTTTAATTGTACTATAATGTTTGTGTTAGTTAGTAGTTTATTTTAAAATTCTAGGGTAGTAACTATTGTGAGTTTTGTAATTTAGTTAGTTTAGAACTTAATTTAATTATATGTCTTTTTTAAAGTTGAAAATCTTGCTAACTTAGTTCTTAAATTACAAACATACAAAACTGCTACCCTGTATTTTTCCTTTATCATGTTAGTGTGTTAGTTTTTATGTTGAGATTCTGAAGTCATGTTAGTGTGTTAGTTTGCTTTTATGTTTATACCCACTATTTAGAAGTCTATTGAATCTCTACATGTTGAATTGAAATGAAAATATTAAAAAATTTGATTAAAATTAATTTTACTCCTGTTTTTAGTTTTATACTTGTATCATTAGGGTACAAAATTCTTGTTAGCAGTTATTTTAATTTTCAATCCTGCTTATATATATTTGATGCTAAACCGTTTAATCTGATAAAAAATTAAGTTTGGGGGGGGGGATGAAAATATTTTTAAGACTTGAGTTTTGTTTGTTTTCAAATGTACTACAAGTGAATTTGATTTGAAAAGAAAAATTGATCATGTGTATGAAGTAATATTAGGGAAGTAAAATTTGATTTTGGAAATGAGTAAGAGAATTTAGTTGAAATTTTGAGTAATGAAGAAAAACTTTAAGTTAAAAGTTTTTGATGTAGAAAATGATTAATATAAGTAACTATCTTTAATGAGAAACATTGTATTTTTGAAAATTTTAGAAAATTAGACTTTTTATAATACTTAAATTTCTTCTATTAAAAATAATTTTCAAAGCTATTATTATATTTATAAGTAAAACTTTTGTATCAAGACTTTTCTTTAAGAAAGGAAAAATAGAATTCAAAACTATTATAGACATATCCAGATATAGTAATCCTTGCCTAAAAGGAAAAGAAAAGAAAAAGAGAAAAAAAAAGAAAAAAAAATGAAAAAAAAGAGAAAAGAAAAAGAAAAATAAAAAAATATAACGGAGGAGAAGCTTGGAGATTAGTGCTTAATCATAAATTGGTTCTACATTTGATCTTTTTAAAGTATAAGACTTGAGAAAATTTTAAGATTATAGATATAATATAGTAAGTAAAATTATTCTTAATAAAAAATTTTAAGGGAAGATAATAAAAGAACTAAATTTTAAATTTGGAAGACTTACAATATTTCTGAATTAGATAGGAACTAATACTTTCATCTTTCTTAACAGTAAAAATTTCTAATCTTTAAGTTGTTCTCATTTACTAAATATTTTTTCTAAATTGGACTACTATATTTCTAAATATAAATTTTAGTAACTCCTAAAAAAGCTCATATACATATCATACATATTTAGTTTATAAAGATTAAAAGACAAGCAACATTTTAAGTTTGGGGGATGTTGATATGCCTGAAATATATAGTATTTTTAGACACATTTTTATACCTATTTTTGAGATATTGCGCTTGAATGGAAGATATTTTTGTGTTTTCTTTTAGATACACATAAACAGGTGAAAATTTCTTAAAGGAGTAAAAAAAGATCAAATTTCGAGCAAATATGTGAAAAATGTGCAAAAGTGTTTTGACGCCTAAGCACCAGATCTGGTGCTTAAGCGCCGGGTAAACAGAGAAGGCCGCTCCTAACCTCTAGAGGCCCCGCGCTTAAGTGCCGGTGGCAGTCATTGGATGAGTAAATTCAGTTTCTGCAAATTTTGAAGAGGTTTTTAAGGTACCTTTTGGCTTAGTAGGTGGTTACAACCACTATGGACAAAAATTATTGTGAAAGGATGCATGAAAGGATGCATTTATTGTGAAAGGATGCATCTCTTGAGGAAATACATCAAATTAAGACACATTTTAAAAAGATACCAAGGCACCTTTTAGAGAATTATAAAAGAAAGAAGATTAGGGCTTTGAAAGAGGTACTGAAAGTACTGGGAAAGTTTTGAAAGTTCAAAATTTGGGGAGTTAGTTGGAGAGATTTTCAGGCACCACAGATTTATTTTTTTGTTTATTTATAGCTTTATATTGAGAGTGTTGTAAAAGAGAAGAGATTCAAAGGAACTTCATGAGTTTGGTGGAGGACCTGAGATAAGTTTTTATCTTTTATTTTAGACTACTTTTGGTTTTAATTGAGACTTATTTTTGGTTTGACAATGATTTCTACTTTTAAACTAAGGTGTGGTTTTGTTTTCTCCTTGGATTTTGAGTAGTTTTCTTTATCTTTCTTCTTAAATGATAAGTAATTAAGTATTGGATGGAAGTTGTGGAGAGTATTGATCTTTAATGTTGGACGAAGTGGTGATGATTTAAATCCACGTACTTCATTTACTTATTAATTTGGCCAATCCAGATGTTAAAATTTGTTATGAGAACATGTAAGTACCCGGATGGTATTATCTCAGTCAACAATTGGAAAGAATCACGTGAGGTTGTATGAATGAGATTGTAGTTCATATAACTGAGAGGAAATTAATAGGGAAATATTCATTGAAGGGTGTAGAGTTAGAGGACTTTAAAGTGACATGTTAAAGCCTCCAACTTAGTTTATTATTTAAGGTTCTGATATGAGGTAATATGAGAATGTTAGTCCCTAGGTGGAGGGAATCAAGGGAACTCTAGAACGAGAGCTAGTATCTTCGTTGGCTAGTCGGTCTTCAGAACTATTCTAACTTTAAATTAACCAATATTCTTTATAGCATCTCTAGTAACTGTAAAGAATATTATTGCTCCTATTTCACACAACAGAATATGCATACATCCACAACAGAATTCCTATACTTATTACTTATTCATGATAAGGAGAAAGATATTTTCATATTTAGTGCTTTTCTTCAATAAAAACTCAAGTTATCATTTTAAGTTTGTACTATTTTTGTCAAAATATTAAAATTACCAAAACTATTTAAAATTTCCTTACTGCGAAAATGTCTTTAGTTTAAATAATTATCTTTATAAAAATATAAAGTTTTCCCAAAAGTGCATATTGCATATCTTCCTTGTGGGTTCAATATTCAGGTCTTAATCATAGTCCTATATTACTTGATAATGATAGTCTACTGGAGAAAAGAATAGAAGCGATGACTGCAACTATGACTGCCATGACCACCATTCAGAGGCTATCACAAGCACTGCAATTGGCTTCTCCAGAGATTAATCAGCCAGAAATCATACACATTATAGATGAAAGAAGAGAGGCTACCTCAGCAAACAAAGATGAGAAACCAAAGAAAGATTATCGATCAAGTGCCATGCCAGAAAAGGAGTTCAAGCAAATGGTTGAACAAGTGCGAGACGCCTTAACCCAATATAAGGGTGGTGCATTAATTTTAAAGGGTAGACCTTACCTAGAGGAATTCAATGTCGTGCCTTTCCCCAAGGGTTTTGTGGCTACAAACTTCAAGATATTTGATGGGACTTGGAATCCCAGAGAGCATAAAGCACATTTTCAAGCCCACTGTGGCAACAAGAGGAATAGTAAAGTCCTACTCTTCCAGTAGTTTGTCAGCATCTTGTCAGGAATTGCTTTCGACTGGTACAGTGACTTGTTCAATGGGTCAGTTAAATCATTTTCTGAGTTAGAACAGCTGTTTGTGAAAAGATTGGCCGGGATGCAACATCATATGTTTATTGCAGAGATCATGATAGAAAAACAAAAGCCTAGCGAAACTTTGGTGAACTATATATTGAGGTGGAGAGACCATAGCATGAAATGTGAACCTCAGCTATAGGAACATCATGCGATTGAAATTCTACTCAAGAGCATTCATGGACCAGTAGCTTTCATGCTCAAGGGACTTGCCATCAAATCCTTCGAGAAGCAACTCAATAAAGCCAACATTCTTCAAGAAAAGTCAAGCACATGGAGTCACACGAAAAGGATAAGTTGACCAGAGTGTTTGAAAAGAAATCCGGAGTAGTAGCGACCATGGACATAGGAAAGCAACCGATGAAGATATATGCATAAGATCCTCGCCAGTCTTTGTCACAGTATGCTCAGAAATAATGTAGTCAATCCAATCAGAGACCGCCTCAAGAAGGATCACCTCAAACAGAGGATAAGAAAATGTCCCAGTCAGAATGACGTAAAACGGTGTATTCTTTCAAAGATGATGCTATACCTAAAATATTCAAAAGTCTGATGAGAAGCTGGAATTCAGATTACCAGACTCGAAGAAGCCCGAAGAGGTGGGTAAGAAAAATGAGCCAAATTATTGCCCATACCATCGGTTGCTCGGACACACTATAGAGGGATTCTTTGGCTTTAGGGACTGGCTCGAGAAGAATCTTAAAGAAGGGAACATAACAATCCCGAAAGAATATTTAAGGGCCTGAAAAGCGTTACATAAATATGATTTTGGCCGAGCCAATCTCCCCAATCGATCCGTATACTGGAAAAAATGGATGGAGCACAACTTGGGACAAACTCAAATGGGTCCACAATTAAATACAAGATTCATCAAAACAATCTTCTGCTTATACCACAAAAGAAGGAATATACAACAAAAGAAGGATGGAATGAGGTCTGGAGCAGATCATCCAAGAAAATACTGAACTAGATTCAGTCTACATCAACACAAGCCTCCATTCAGAGTCCGCAGCATACCAAGCCCGAGCTGAAGGTTTCGTCAGGAGATCTGTCATCGTCAAGGAAAAAGAAGAAGAAGAAAAGCATCACTACAAAGATTGATAGCACGGTGGATAGGATAGGGAACACCTCTACCAGATTAGTTGTCTCAGATTTGGGAAAGAAAATCCTTGAACCCTTGACTTTGTATGATTATCTTTTTGTCCCTCCTGGGTCTTATGAATATAATGATTGTGATTTTGGATACATTTTAACTTTTTCTAGTGATAACGTAACTGATTACAACCAATCTAACTTTGATCATGATCCCCAAAATGATCCTCAAATTGTACTCGAGTCTTATGAACTCGTTGCTAAGTCCAAAGAAGACATCAATGACACCTCTTACGACAGCACTGGGAGCGAGGAGCCAATTCTTGAGCACCAAGGTACATCGCTTACCATCAACCTAGATCTTTCCAACAAAGAAGAGGAAACACCAGAAGATTCAATAATGGTAGCTCAAGAAGAAGAAATCACGGAAGTTAACTTAAGGAGAGAAAAAGTGTTACCACCAAGAACAGCTCCAACAGATAAAGAAAAACAAATAATGACTCGAGAAGAGATACCTCCACCTCCACCAGTGGAAGAACCACATAATCAAGATAAAATCATATGATCATACAAAGTAGACTACACGTGCTAGCTCATCTTAGGAATTTGTCGTCTGTTATAAGAGATGAGGGAATCTCTGATTATAACTTTGCTTGACCCAGAGATTTTCTTAGCTCAGCTGGTCAGCACATCCTCAAATGAAGTTTGTTCATTGAAAGAATAGCCCGGGGTAACCTTCACTGATGAAGACTTGCTGCTCGGTACCGCCGACCACAACCGTCCACTCTACATCTCTGTTCTCTGTCAACATCGACAGATTTGTGTTGTTCAGAGTTTTTGTAGATTCTGGAGCATCTCTTAACTTGATGAGCCTACGAATATTGACCTATTTAGATATTGAAGCTCAAGAGCTTACGACCAATAAAAGGATGTTAATAGGATTCAACCAAAAGGTACAAAGAGCCCTTGGATCAATTACATTACTTATGAAGGTTGAATAACTTGTGACAACTGCTAAATTTCATATTATCGACGCCGAGGCCTCCTTTAATGTTCTACTAGGTCGACCATGGATTCATGAGAACAACATGGTTTCATCATCTTTACATCAATGCATCAAGTACTACAAAGATTGTCAAGAAAATGGCATCAAAGGAGACTTACAACTAGTTTCAGTGCATGAAGTTAGTATCAATGAAGATGCTACCTACAACGCACCTCCAAAGAAAACTTTCTTTCCTCGTAAAATTATCTCAAATAAAAATGAAGATTTGGGAAAATCACAAAGAGGAGCCATTCATCTCTGCTTCAACGATCTTCCACCACCCCCTTACAACAAGTTAGTGGAGGTTCTTTTAGTTGGCGCACCCGAGGTCGACATATTTTATATGTATTATGTGAAATTTAATGTTTTAAGTTTGTAGCTTTTCATATTAGCACCTGCAATATTTCAGAGTTAAGTTTCAAAAATCAAAACCTTCAACAGGTAAGTGTTTTCTTTATGTATTTAACATTTTCTTTTACCATTTATTTTTTTAGTTCTTCATGTTAAATCTTTTAAAAATTTAAGTTTAGAGGGGAAAGAAAAATTCCGATTTTTTTTAAAAGAAATAAACTTAATTTTCTTTTTCCTCACTTAGCTATATTTTCAATAATTTTAAATTTGACATGACATTCGGTATTAGAGGTTAACTTTAGATAACTATATTTATGTTTCTACATATAGTAAGCTTAAGTAAAAATTTTCAATAATTAAGGTAAATTTTAGAGATTAAGATATTTGGTATAAGAGAATAAGACTATATTTTTCTATGTTAAGTAAATAAATTTGTATTTTTAAAGTATTAAAAATCTTGGAGATTAATGTAAAAAGAAAAGAATTAAACTTTATGAAATCTTTAAGCTAATATAAATTTGTTAAGTGAAGGAATGTGAAATGTTTTTAACTTTAAGAGGGGGATAGTGAAGTCCAAAATCATTAAAGGCTATCCAAATATAGTAAACCTCACATAAAAAAAAGAAGAAAAAAAGAAAAGGAAAAGAAAAAAAAAGAATTGAAAATGATCCTGAAAAGAAAGAAAAAGAAAAGAAAAAAGATGTGAGCAGAAGCTTGAGGAAATGCCTAATTAAAACTTGGCTTCACTTGAATCAACTTAAGGAAGAAGACCTGACTGCATTTTCTAAACTTTTATTTGAGCATTAGTTTATTGACTAGTAAATTTTTATGAAGTTCTTCTTCGTATGAATATTCTAAGTGGCTTTAATATGACAATTTATAGTTTTTTCTTGAAAAGAATAGAGAATCAGAAATCTTGGACTTGGTTGCTAAATATTCCTAAACCTTTAGTATTACTTGGAGTTGTTTCAAATTTTTCTTAAGTTATGTTATTATGTTCAGTAGACTAAAATATGGAAATCTAGTAAGTAAATTCTTTACCATATGTCATAATTTTATGTAGTAGAGGAGTTACTTGGGGACAAGTAACATGCAAGTTTGGGGGATTTTAATACACCAAAAATATATGCATTTTTAGACCCACATTTTATACACATTTTTGGTCATATTGCACTTTAATGTAAGGTATTTTTATATTTTCTTGCAGATTGTTTATTTTTAGGACTTGAGGCAAAAATGAAGTAAAAAGAATGGAATTAGGAGTCAAAATGGCATTTTTGAAAAAATACTCAGCGCCGATGGCACCCGAAGCAGCACCGATGGCGTCAACTTACAAAATAGATGAAGGATTTTACTCAGTGCCGACAGTGCCAAAAGCAGCGCGACGGTGCCTTTTGACAGAGAAAGTGGATTTAACTAAATGGTTTCTGATGCTGACAACGCCAGAATGGGTGCTGACGGCTCCAATGTCGGTTCAGATCCTGTTTCTAGAAGATTTGAAGAATTTATATGCTTTTTGATGAGTTTTTGGATGCATATATCGGAGAACCAACCCTAGGCTCTATTTGGGGCCTAAATTGATCAGAAAATGCGCTCCTCCTCATTCTTTTATGCTCATTTTTTCCACACCTCACCTCCATACACTTTTTCCATCTTCATTCCACCACCATTTAGGAGTCTATCAGAGGTTTTTTTAAGATTTTAAGTTTTTTTTGGTGAGATTAAGTGTGAATTGATACACCGAAAATATATGCATTTTTAGATTCATATTTCATACTTATTTTTAGTGATATTGCACCTTAATAGAAGGTATTTTGATCTTTTCTTGCAGGTTGTTCATTTTTAGGACTTATAGCAAAAAGGAAGCAAAATGGATGGAATTTGGAGTCAAAATGACATTTTTAAAGAAGTACTCAGCGTTGAGCGCGCAAAGGGCAGGCCGACGCGCAGAACAATTGAATAGCTGAAATTTTTACTCAGTGCCAACAATGCTAGACTAGCGTTGATGATGCCAAAGGTGGTTCAGCCCGTGTTTTTAGAAGATTTGATGTGTTTGGATGATTTTTGAAGAGCTTTTGGAGGCACCTCTTAGAGAACCAACCTTGGGCTTTATTTGGGGTCGAAATTCATCAGGAAAGTGACTCCTTTTTGCTCTAAAGACGTTCCACCACGCTCCATTTTCACATTCTTCATAATCCATTTTAATTTCACCACTAAATTTGAGGCCATTAATAATTTTTCTTTTATAGTTTAGAGTTTGTGTGGTGAGATTTAGTGGGAAACTTTCTGTAAGAGTGTTGGAGAAGGAGAAAAGTGAGAGATATCTTCTTCCTGCATTTCTAAGGGAAGCCTACAAGGGATTTTCTTTGAGAAAGAGTTTGAAAGAGTTTCAAGAGTTTCAGATAAGTTTTGTTTGTTTATTAGAGTTGTATGAACTTTCTTTTATATATGAAATTTGTGTTTTGTTTTGTCATTCTCATGAAGCCTGAGTAGTTCCCTCTATTTTTCTCACAACTCTATGATCTGGTGAAATGATGAGATAATATGATGTGCTTATATTAAGATATAAAATAAATTGTGATGAGTTTTCAACTCCGAACTTAATTAACTTAATTTACAACTTAATTTACATTTTGATCTGGCCAATTAAATTATTAAAATATGTTGTGAAACATATGATCCGAGAAATAGAGTATGAGTTGTACAACAGAGCGAGGATCACATTTCATTTCATTGAGAATAGATTTGTTTATGGAATTAAGTGCAAATAAATAAGGAAATATTCTTTGTTGGGTATAGAATTGGAGAATCTTTAGGGTGACAGACAAAAGCAAGAGTTAGCCTTTAGGTGAAGGGAAGTGGGAGCTCGGGGGGCGCGGGTATCCTCCTAGCCTAGCCATGGATTCAGGGACTAAACCTAAGATTACCCAATGATTTTCTATGAATTGTATGAGGGTAGAGAATATAATTGCTCCTTTTTGGTACAATACATATTATAAACATTTATCTCATCTCATTTCACCTGAACATCATTGTAGTTGGAAGGATGCTTTTTCACATTAGGAATCTTCTTTACGTAAAAATAGTTAGTAGATTAGTATTTATCTTTTAAACTTTGCATTTCTGTTTTGCTAATAGTTAAGTACTTTAGTTTTGATAATATCTCAACATTCAAAATTAGTGACAGTAATTTTATTTGATTTTCTGTAAATTTCCTAATAAAACTTATCATTACCAATTTACACCTTCCTTGTGGGATCGATATTTGCAGCTTAAATAGAAAGTTATTTATTACTTGATAGTGATATGTATACTTGCATAGAATCTCATTATTAATTTTTTATAATTATATATATTTTACACAAGTTACTTTTCACACAAGGATCAAGTTGTTGGCGTTGTAGTGGTGTCAACTTCATAAATCCTTACATATAAAAAATTGGGATCAAGTTTTTTGGCACCGTTGCAGGGGAAGGTAACGGTTAAATTTAGGTAAATTAAATAGTTTTGATAAATTAGGAAAGTTAGAGATAATATATATACTATAAAAATAAATATAAATAAAAAAATACATAAAATCAAAAATCCAAAAAGAAATTTATTTAAGAGTATTTTTTTTTAAAAAAAGAATTTTACTTTGCTTACTTTATTTGTTAATGCAAAATATTGGATTTGAAGGCTTAGTGCCTTACAATTCAGAGTTGGAACGTAATATTAGAGAAATTTAAAAACAATAAAGAGAACTTAAAAAGTTAAAAGAAATGGCAAATAACTTATAAAATCCATTAAATGAAAATCGACAAAGACCTTCAAAAAATTATGTAAATCCGACAACAGATGAACTTGACTTGACTATTCAAAATCTTGATATTGCTGCTAATTTATTTGAGCTTAAACCTGTTATTATCCAAATGGTACAAAATAATCAGTTTAGAGGATCGCCTACTGAAGATCCTAAGTTACATCTTGCTAGTTTTTTTGAAATTTGTGCTACATTTAAATATGATGGAGTATCTAATGATGTTGTTAGGCTTAGACTTTTCCCTTTTTCATTATGGATAAAGCCAAGACTTAGTTAAATTCATTAGCACCTGGATTTATTTGAACTTGGGGATAACTATCACAAAAATTCTAGGCTAAATATTTTCCACCCTTAAAACCGCTAAGCATAGAAATGATATTACATCTTTTCATCAGTTTGAAGGGGAATCAAAATATGATGTTTGGGAAAGTGTTAAAGAAATTCTTAGAAAATTTCCACACCATGCTTTGCGAGATTGGTTAATAATTCAAACATTTTACAATGGATTTGTAAGATCACTAAGATCTATTATAGATGCTGATGCGGGTGGATCATTAATGTCAAAATATTCTAATGAAGAATATTTTTTAATTGAAGAAATGGCTACTAATAATTTTCAATGGCCTTCTAAAAGGGTAAATTTTAAGAGAGTAGCTGATCAAAATATCTGACAAAGTAGAAATCATGCACACAAACTAGAAGTCTAAATTAAAACCAAATCTAGTCACAAACATAAACACTTATCTCAAATCCTATCCACTAAATGTCTTGAAGTTCCACTAAATTCTCTTCTTTCACTCACAATACAAACTAAAACTCAAAATAAAATAAAAAGATGGCCGGCGGCGGTGTTGATAGGTGGCGGAGGTGGTTACTTTGGATAGATGGATGATGATTGGTTGGCCTCTTCCTTTGATGATCCAAGACTTCTTTAATAAAATTCTAAGGGGTGTCTTGTGTCTCTTCAATTCAATGAATCTTCTTGAAGTTGCCTCCTTTCAAAAGCCAATTGAATGAATTTTTGTGTTCATGAACTATTTCCCACATTTTAGCAAGGGTTGCTTCAAACACCTCTTAAAAAAATTATCCAAATTCTATGAATCTTCAAATAAATACTTCGAGCACTTAAACATGGGGTACGTGGCGCTTAGGTGTGGCTCTCTCTATATAACTGACGTGTAAGTGTCAGTCCTGGGCGCTTAGGCACCGTCCTGGGCGCTTAGGCAGTCCTGGGCGCTTAGGCACCTCAGTTCATTTTTGCTCCAAATTTGATCATTTTTCACTCCTTTTACCATTTTTTATCCATTTGATTGTACCTGAAAGAAAAACACACAAATACATTTCATTAAAGAGCAAAATCATAAAAATATGTATAAAAATGTGTACAAAAAGACTATATTTTATGTGTATCAAATTCACCCAAACTTAAAATGTTACTTCTCCTCAAGTGACACTCCAATCTTTTAAAAACTAAATAAATAAATTACTTATATGAGTTTCTTTAGGATTTTCTAAAATTCTGCAATAGAAAAAGATAATGAAAATTTCAAGATGGAAGTAGCTGATTATCTGAGCAATGAACAATTTAAGAATGAGTGTCAAGATAAATTAAAGCAAGGAAAAATTCTTTAGAATGAAGATGAAATAAAAGAAGAAGATTTCGATTATATTCAGGGCAAATTAGAAACATTAGACTTGTTGGAAAACGGTAGTAAAAATCTTATTCCTTAAAGTATTAAACCACCTAAACTTGAATTATAGATATTACCTGTCCATTTAAAGTATATATTTTTAGGAGAGTCATCTACATTGCCTGTTATTTTATCTTCTGAGTTAACTGAAATTCCAGAACAAATGTTGATAGAAATGTTGAACAAGTATAAAATGGATTTTGGATGGACTTTAGCAGACATTAAAGGAATTAGTCCTTCAATTTTTATGAACATATGAACAAATTTTTTTAGATGAACAATATGAACCTAAAGCTCATCCTCAGAGAAGATTAAACCCAATAATGAAAGAAGTTGTTAAAAAAGAGAATTTAAAATGGTTAGATGCTAGAATTATATATCTTATTTCAGATAGTGCTTGGGTAAGCCCAATTCACTATGTTCTGAAGAAAGGAGTGATTATTGAATAAAACAAGAAAAATGAATTAATATCAACAAGACAAGTTACTAGTCGGTGAATTTGTATTGACTATAGAAAATCAAATATGGTCACCAAAAAAGATCACTTTCCTTTACCCTTTTTAGACCAAATATTGGATAGAATGATTGGGAATAAATATTATTGCTTTTTAGATGGATATACCAGTTATCATCAAATTTTAATTGCTTCAGAGGATCACGAGAAAACAACATTTACAAGCCCATATGGAACATTTGCTTTTCGTAGAATGCCTTTTCACTATGCAATGCACCTGCAATATTTCAAAGTTGTTTGATGTCAATTTTTAGCAATTTTATAGAACATGGAATGGAAGTGTTTATGGATGATTGTTTTGTATTTGGGACTTCATTTGAGTTATGTCTTAATAATTTAGAAAAAGCTCTAGAAGTATGCAAAAAAGTCAACCTAGTATTAAATTGATCAATTTATGGTTGCAGGAGGTATTGTGCTTGGGCATAAAAATTTTTAAAAAGGCATGGAGGTAGATCCTACAAAAATCCAAGTTATAAAAAAATTACCACCACCTATTAATGTTAAAATGGTGAGAAGTTTTCTAGGACGTGCTGGTTTTTCCAGGCGCTACATAAAAAATTTTTCAAAAATAACTAAGTCGCTAGAAAAAAAAGAGAAGAAATTTGGTTTTGATGAGGAATGTATAATAGAATTTGAACTATTAAGGAAAAAATTAGTCACTGCACCTATAATAGTACCACTTGACTGGGAAAAACCATTTAAAATAATGTGCGATTCTAGTAATTATGCTAGTGGGGTTGTATTAGGACGAAGGCACGACAAAGTTTTTAATGCTAAAAGTTTTTAAAGTTATATATTATGCTAGTAAGACTCTAAATGATGCTAAAATTAATTATACTACTACTGAAAGAGAGTTATTAGCTATTGTTTATTTTTTAATAAATTTATACATTATTTAATTGAAAGAGGGTTATTAGCTATTGTTTATACCTTATTTAATTTGAACTAAATGTATAGTGCATATAGATCATTCTGCTATTAAATACTTAATGCAGAAGAAGGATGCAAAACTAAGATTAATTAGATGGATACTTCTATTGCAAGAGTTTGATTTTACTGTGATTGATAGAAAGGGAAATGATAATTAAATATCTGATCATTTTTCTAGGATAGAGATAGAAATATTAATTAATTTTGCAAATAAAATTTTAGAAAATTTCCCTAATGAATAGTTATATAATATTGATAAAATGGATGTACCGTGGTATGCTGATAAAGTGAATTATATTGTAAGTGATATTTTACCACCTGATATGAAAAATCCACAATTAAAGAAATTTATATATGATTCAAAAGACTATTTTTAGGATGACCCATATTTATATAAACAATGTAAAGATCTAATTATTAGATGATGTGTGCCTTATGAAGAAATTCAATAGATAACTGAAAGATGTCATGATTATGAATTTGAAGGACATTTTGAAACAAATAGAACTTCATATAAGATTTTGCAAGCTAGATTTTGTTGGCCAACTATTTTTAAAGATTTTAATGAATATATTAAAATGTGTGATAAATGTCAACGAGTAGGAAATATTTCTAGAAGAAATGAAATTCCTCTAAAGTACACATTGGAAGTTGAAATTTTTGATGTGTGAGGATTAGATTTTATGGGACCATTTATGCCTTCATTTGAAAATTTCTATATATTACTTTCTATTGATTATATGTCCAAATGAATAAAATATATTGTTCTACACAGATGTAATGTTTGGAGTGTTTCTAAATTTTTTAATACAAATATTTTTACAAGATATGGAATGCCGAGAGTAATTAGTACTTATGGAGGAACCCATTTTAAAAATAAGATAATCAAAAAATTAATTAAAAAATATGATATTATGCATAGATTTTCTACTGCTTATCATCCTTAGACTAGCGGTCTAGCAGAAATATCAAGTCATGAAATAAAGCAAGTGAAATTAAACGTATTTTACTTATAAATTGGATTCCTTATAAATTGGATTAGTCTGCTAGACTAGATATTGCATTATGGGCATATAGAACTGCTTATAACTCCTATAGAAATGTCCCCATACACATTGATATTTGGAAAAACATGTTAATTACCAGTGGAATTAGAACATAAAGCATTTGGGCTATTAAGGAATTAAATTTTAATCTAAAAGATGCTGGTGAGAAAAAATTATTGCAACTCAATGAACTTGAGGAAATAAGAAATGAAGCATATGATAATGCAAAAATTTATAAAGAAAAATGAAAATATGGCATGATCAGAAGATTATTCAGAAGAAATTTGAACCAAGATAAGAAGTTCTATTATATAATTCAAGATTGAGATTGTTTCCAGGAAAACTGAAATCCATATGGTTAAGAACATTTAAAGTGACTTTATATCATTATGGAACTATTGTTAATAAAGATCCTAACGCTAGAAAGGTATTTAGAGTTAATGGGCATCATTTGAAATGTTATTATGATGGGCACATACATCAATTTAAAGAAACTTTAATGTTAAGTCAACCCAACTAAAAAAATGGCGTGTCAGGGTGACGATGTTAAACCAAGCGCTTTGTGGAGGCAGCCTATACATAAATGTCTATGTATTAGTATTTAATTTGATAAGTGTCTTCTATATTAGTAGTTAATAATCCTACACAATAATAATCCTACACAATTGCATCACAATTGCATCTATTATAAATTAAGTCAAATATTAGTATTGGAGAAAAAGTTGGAATTAAATTGAACAAAATATTAGAGCCGTAAAATTTTGACCACTAGCTCTGACGACACCCAAGAAAACGGACCTCAGCGCCGGCAGTGCCAATCAGGAGCATCGACGGAGCTGAGAGTAGTTTGACGGTTCAGACGACTTTTGGCAGACTTTGGTGGAATTTTGCTCCATATTAATTGTCAGGAGATGCTTTTAAAGTCCTAAAAATTTCCTAGGATGCCTAGAAACTTCATATTTTTGGATTCCATGGCTTCCAACTCTAGAAATACTTCAAGGTATGGAGTTTTCAATAGAAGAAAGTTATTAGTTTCGTTGCACAAAGATTATACAATAAATTTATTACAAAGAAGAGATTGATCAAGGAGAGAGGATTTGTTAATCATGGATTGATCAATCCAAGTGCTCCGGTTGACAAGATCATTTTGCAAAGGCGATTGAAAGTTTTGTGTTACACTACCACTGCAGTTGTTGTGCCTATAGTAAAGGAGTTCTATGTAAATTTGCATGAAAATACCCAAGGAGTTGTCTTCGTACAAGGTAAGGCTGTTTCATTTACTCCTGTAAGGATTAATGAATTGTATATGATAGAAAATGTTCCAATCTGTCATTATTTAAATTTTATTCCTACGCAAGATTTGATTTAAGATGTATATAATTTTCTGACGGATAAAAGTGATATGTGGGAAGTACAAGATGAAGTATATATTAGTTTTCCTACTTCATCACTTAATTTAATTTTGAAGCAGTGGCATTACTTTATTTGGGCAAAATTACTCCCTACTATGAAAATTAGTAGAGTCACCAAGGAAAGTGCTATTTTAAACTATTGTATTCAACTGGAAAAACCAAATGATATAGGATCAATCATATTTAAATCTGTTATGGGTATCATTATGAATGGGCCAATTTATGGACTAGGGCATCTTTCTACAATTTTTCTGATTTGTAGTCAATCCCAACTGCCATATGAAAGTTGGGAAAAAGTTTTACTACCATGGGAGCCCATGATCCCTATTGATGATCAGTATGTTGGTAATGGAAATGAAGCACTAAATGATATTATGGACTATTCTTCACATGCTTCAACTCCTTTAATACCACCAATAGTAGGAAGTTCGCTTGCTTTGAAGAAGAAATTGAAGAAAATTGAAAGGGAACTTCAGAGTATTATGAAAGCAGTGAGAGATCATAAGTATTTTTTTTATCACCTTGATTAAAGAATGAAATAAAATTTTGATCATACTGGAACATTTGAAGCAGGATAAGTTCGGGTGTTTAAAGAAAATGGGTGGATCGAAGAAAATTCGACAGATCAATTCTTATATCGATCCTTCTACAACCTATATGTTCATTACCAATCCATGGAAGATATTAAAGGAGGTGAAAGCACTAAAGATGAAGCGGAATGACTGAATTCTTTGGATTCTCTACTTGGTTAAGAATATTTATGTATTTGATGTAATTGTGTGGATTTGATTTGATTTGGTTTGGTTTGTTTTTGCAATAAAATTTTGACCTTTGATTATGTGTATAGTTTTGTGCAAGAGTTTAGTGTTGTGGCTTGATTTCGACGTTGATTTATAATTAGTTTGCTTAATAAGTGTGAATGTGTGATCTGTGAAATGTGTTTGTAAAAACTATATTTTCATATATAAAAGTTAGTTTGTTGTTGTTTGTGAAAATAATTATTTGTGTAATTAGAAAATAATTATTTGTGAATGTTTATTTGTGAATTATTGTTAGATAAAAATTTGTGCTTAAAAATATTAAAAAAGACTTTGGAGTAAATTAAAAGGAAATTAGAAATTTGAAAAAATCAAAATAGTGAATTTCGGGCCTTCAGCGCTGATGGCGCTGGCATGTGCGTCGATGGCACCTTCGACCCGAGAGCAGTAATAACCCTTTAATTCATGATTTTCACCACAAAACCTCCATTTTTACCTTAAATTCATAATTTTCACTGTAAACCTCCATTTTTACCCCTAAAGTCACCTTCAACCTTCATTTTTCACACCTTGGGCTTGATTTTGGGCAGATTTGAGGTGATTTAGAGGCAAAGGAACTTTGGTTATCATTTTCTCTAGGTAAGAACTACACTTTAAAAATTTTAATTTTCACCAAATATTTTTCTCACATTGCCTAGATCCAAAAGTTTTGCTTTTTTACGAGATTTTGAGAAAATGCTTTGGTGAAAAAAAATTACTAAGTGGATTTAAGTTTAAAGTGCTTTACATTTTGATTTTCAAAATGTTGGAATTTATATGGATTTTTATCAAACTTTTCTTGATTTCCTATGGCACCTAGACCGAGCAAAAGAAAAATAGAATATGACGAGCAAAAGTTTGTTAGCTTAAAGCTAGTGCTCGATTTTGTAGTCTTCGAGAAAATAAGAAAGTGATTCTGGATCGAGGTTTCAAAAATCCAGGAAGAGAAATTGAATGATTGATTTTCGCTCGGCAGTGGAAAAACTTCTGTTATTTTACTGTTGATATGATAGCTGGAATAGTTATGGAATTTTATGCCAACTTTTGGAGGTTTCTAATGATTTTGCTTTTGTTCAAGGAAAAGGGGTGGAGTTTACTCCAAGAAAAAATAAATGAGTTTTATCAGTTAGAAGATGTTTATAAATGCCAGTAACATTCATTCTCTGCTTTAAATAAGGCCTTAGATAAGGTTATTTCTTTCCTGACTGGTGAGAAAGGGGCTTGGGAAGTAATGAATGGAGTTAAAGTCAACTTTTGCCTTTCTATGTTAAATGTAGTATCAAAGGCCTGGCATTATTTTATTTTTGGGAGGATGATTCCAACAAACCATCATAGTGAGGTGACCAAGGATAGAGTCATCCTGAACTACTGTATTTAGCAAGTGATGGATATAAATGTATGCTCTATAATTTATATGAACACTTGATATATTGCTCTGGAAGAGACGACTGGTGGATTGGCACACCCTGCTCTCATTTATACACTTTATGAGCATGCAGAAGTTGATTTTAGACCTGATGAGGAGAGGATTGAGCCTCAGAGACCGATTGGGCCTGCAAACATTAAGACTTATGTGTCCCATGTTGATTGGAGATCTGGAACTAAGGCCAGGGATATTCCTTCGACATATAAAACCCCTATTTTTAGTGAGCTTACTTCAAGTGACCAAGTAATAGGGAGTTATTGGACCAGATGATGATTTAGCATGGAGATATTTTGAGGATGGGTCATAGAATGTAGAACATGGAGCCATAAATGCTCATACAGATGACCTGAAGTTTGAATATGAGGCTGCTTATGATGATGCTTTAGTGAAATACCTTAGGGGTGATCAAACAGTTCAGTTCCCAATTCACCCTGTTTATACTTCATATAGTCAATAGAAGTTAGACGTTAATGATGAAGAAGATGATGATTGGTGATCTTTTTGTTTGTTTGTTTGTCTATGTTGTACTTTGTGATTATATTATTTGTTTTGTGATATTGTTGAGACTCTGTTGTTATGTTGTAATGTGAAACTGTAATGTGTCAAACTGTTTTTATTTTTAGAATTTAGTTTAGTGCTGTTGTTAGTTTCAGCACTTTGTTATATGTATTATAATTAACTTTTTCTCAACTAATTTCATATATATTGAGTTCAATTTAATGTTTTAAGTCTTGTAGTTTTTCAAATTAGTATGTGCAGTATTTTAGAATTTATTTGTAAAAATTAGAATCTTCAACGGTTATGAATTTTGTTTATATACTTATTGCTTTCTTTCACCCTTTTATTTTTAAAGTTCTTCATGTAAATCTTTAAAAAAAAAAATTTAAGTTTGGGCGGCGGGGGGAATTTATTTAAAAAAAAAAAGAAAAGTGAGAACTTAATTTTATTTGTCCTCACTTAACTATATTTTTAAAAATTTTAAATTTAACATGACTAAGATATTATGGGTTAACTTTGGATAACTATATTTATGTTTCTAAATATATAGTAAATTTAAGTAAGTAAATTTAAGTAAAAAAA
>NW_018219093.1:26930-51640 GCF_001263595.1 Phalaenopsis equestris | reverse complement strand
TAAGATATTTGGTAATATTTGGTAAAAGAGAATAACACTATGTTTTTCTATTTTAAGTAAGGGAATTTGTATTTTTGAATTATTAAAAGTCTTAAAAGATTCATGCAAAAAGAAAAGAATCAAATGTGTAATTTTTAAGTTATTATAAATTTGTAAATTTGTTAAGTGAAGAAATGATTTTTAAGTTAATATAAATTTGTTAAGTGAAGAAATGTAAAAAGGTTTTAACTTTAAGAAGAGGATAGTGAAGTTCAAAATCATTAAAGGCTTCACAGATATAGTAATCCTCACATACATAAAAAAAAGAGAAGAAGAAAGAAAAGAAAAAGGGGATTAAAAATGATCCTCAAAAGTAGAAAGAAAAAAGATATGGGGAGAAGCTTGAGGAGATGCTTAACTAAAAATTAGCTTCACTTGAATCAACTAAGGAAAAGACTTGGACATATTTTCTAAACTTTTTATTTGAGTATAAAATTAATGATTAAAAAAGTTTGATGAAGTTCTTTTTCAGATGAATTTTCTAAGTGACTCTAATGTGACAAAGTGCAATTTTTCTTGAAAGAAATAGAGGATCAGAAATCTTATACTTAATTATTGAATATCCTAGTAACTTTAGTATTAACTGGAGTTGTTTTGAATTTTTCTTAAGTTGTACTATTATGTTTAGTGTGAATTTTTCTTAAGTTGTACTATTATGTTTAGAGAACTTAAATATGGAAGTCTAGAAGTTAAATTCTTTACCATAAGTCATATTTTTATGTAGTAGAGGAGTTACGTGAGGATAAGTAACATGTAAGTTTGGGGGATTTTGATACACCAAAAATATATGCATTTTTAGACCCATATTTTATACTTATTTTTGGGGATATTGCACCTTTATGGAAGGTATTTTCATATTTTCTTGCAGGTTGTTAATTTTTAGGACTTAAAGTAAAAAGGATGGAATTTAGAGTCAAAATGATGTTTTTAAAGAAGTACTCAGCACCGACCGTGCCAAGAGCAGCCGACGTCGCAGAACAACAGAACAGTTGAAATTTTTACTCCACGACGATGGCGCAAAAGACGGTTCAACTGTCGTTTCTAGAAGGTTTAATGTATTTGGAAGATTTTTGAAGAGTTTTTGGAGGCACCTCTTGGAGAACCGACCTTGGGATTTATTTGAGGCCAAAATTCATCAGGAATGTGTCTCATTTTTGCTCGAAAGACGTTCCACCATGCTCCATTTTTGCCATTCTTCATAATCCATTTTCATTCCACCACCATATTGGAGTCCATTAGTCATTTTTCTTTTATGTTTTAGAGTTTGTGTGGTGAGATTTAGTGTGAAACTTTCTGTAAGAGTGTTGGAGAAGGAGAAAATTGAGAGATATCTTCTTTCTGCATTTCTACGGAAATGCTACAAGGGATTTGCTTTGAGAAATATTCAAATAAGTTTTCTTTGTTTATTAGTGTTGTATGAACTTTCTTTCATATATGAAATTTGTGTTTTGTTTTATCTTTCTCATGAAGTCTGGGTTGTTCCCTCTATCTTTCTCCCGACTCTGAGGTCTGGTGAACTGAAGAGATAATATGATGTGTCTATATTAAAATATAAAATAAATTGTGATGATTTTTCAACTTTGAACTTAATTTACATTTTGATCTGACTAATTGAATTGTTAAAATATGTTGTGAAACATATGATCCAGAAAATGAAGTATGAGTTCTACAACTGAGTGAGGATCACATTTAATTTCGTGGAGGAGAAATTCTTTCTTGGAATTAAGTGCAAATAAATAAGGAAATATTCTTTGTTGGGTGTAGAATTGGAGAATCTTTAGGGTGACAGACTAAAATCCCTAATTCGATCTTAGTGCTTAGAAACTAAAGCGAAAGTTAGCCTTCAGGTGAAGGGTAGTGGGGGCTCTAGAGTGGGAGTATCCTCCTAGCCTAGCCACAGATTTAAGGACTAAACCTAGGATTAGCCAATGATTTTCTATGCACTGTATCAGGGTAGAGAATTATAATTGCTCCTATTTGACACAATACATATTATAAACATTTATCTCATCTCATTTTACCAGAACCTCCTTGTAGTGGGAAGGATGCTTTTTCACATAAGAAATCTTCATTACATAAACATAGTTAATAGATTAGTATTTACCCTTTAAACTTTGCATTTCTATTTTACTAATAGTTAAGTACATTAGTTTTAATAACATCTCAATATTAAAAATTAGTGCAGTGATTTTGTTTGATTTTATGTAAATTTTCTAGTAAAACTTATCATTAATAGTTTACATTTTCCCTTTAGGATCGTTATTCGAGGCTTAAATAGAAAGTCCTTTATTACTTGATAACAATACATATACTTGCGTAGAATCCCATTATTAATTGCCTATTGCCTATAATTATATATTATTATATATTTTTTACACAACTTACATTTCATACAAGGATCAAGTTTCTGGCACTGTACTGGTGTCAACTTCATAAACCCTTACATATAAAAAATTGGGATCATGAATTCTTCTCTAAGAGTATTGGAGAAGGAGAAAAGCGAGAGATTTCGTCCTCCTACATTTCCTAGGAGAGGCTACAAGGGATTTGCTTTGATAAAGAGTTTCAGATAAGTTTTTTTTGCTTATTAAAATTGTAAGAACTTTATTTTATATATGAAATTCTTATTTTGTTGTATCTTTCTCATGAAGTTTGAGTAGTTTTCTTTATGTTTCTCCATACTCTGAGAAATGGTGAAATAAAGAGCTAATATGGATGTACCAATAGTAAAATATAAAATAAGTTGTGATGATTTTTCAACTCCGAACTTAATTTACTTTTCAATCTGTCCAATTGAATTGTTAAAATGTGTTGTGAAACATCTGATCCGAGAAATGGAGTTTGAGTTCTACAATAGAGCGAGGATCACATTTGATTCCATGAAGGAGTATTTTGTTCATGGATCTAAGTGCAAATAAATAGGGAAATATACATTGTTGGGTGTTGAATTGGAGATTTTAGGGTGATAGACTAAAATCCCTAATTTGGTCTTAGTGCTTAAAAACTAAAGCAAGATTTAGCATTCAGGTGAAGGGAAGTGGGAGGAAGTAGGAGCCAATATCCCCCTAGCCTAGCCATGGATTTGGTGATTAAACCTGGGATTAACCAAGGATTTTCTATATCACTGTATCAGGGTAGCACAGTACATATTAAAACCATTTATCTCATCTCAATTTATCAAAATCTCATTGTAGTGGGAAAGATGTTCTTTCACATAAGAAATCTTCATCACATAAACATAGTTACATAGTTTAATAGTTCAAAAGTTTAGTAATTTAGAAGTTAGTGTTTAAACTTTGAAATTGTGTTTTGCTAATAGTTAAATCTTTTAGTTTTTATAATATCTCAGCATTCAAAATTAGTGACAGTAATTTCGTTTTGCTTTCTGTGAATTTCCTAATAAATTTATCATTTCAAATTTGAACCTTCCCTATGGGATCGATATTTGGGGCTTAAATAGAAAGTCTGGTATTACTTGATAACGATACGTATACTTGCATAGAATCTCAACATTAATTGCTTAAATTTCTTATTCATTAATATTGCATCAAGCTTTTGGCACCGTTACATAGCTGAGTCAAACCTATAGAAATTTTACACAACTAGGGATCAATATACTAAACAAGAAAAGGAAGTTTGTAGATCATGAGACGGTTGCACTCAGTGAAGAGTGTAGCGCTATTATTTAGAAAAAGCTTCTTGAAAAGTTAAAAGAATTTGGTAGTTTTACTATACCTTGTGCAACTGGTGAAAATTTTATTAGAAAAGCCTTATGTGATTTAGGAGCGAGTATCAATCTTATGCCTCTATCATTTTTTAAATGTTTAGATTTAGGAGAGATTTCCCCTACTACTGTAACTCTTTAGTTAGTTCATCGATCAATAACCCATCTTAAAGGTGTTATAGAAGATGTATTAGCAAAAGTGGATAAATTTATTTTTCTTCTAGACTTTATTGTATTAGATATGGAGGAAGATAAAGAGATTCCTATTTTTTTTTTAAGGAGACCATTTCTCACAACAGGGAGAGCTATGATAGATGTGCAAAAAGGATAATTAATAATGAGAGTTAATGATCAAGAAGTAACATTTAATGTTGTAAAAGCTATGAAATATCCTAACAAAGAAAAAGATAATGAATGTTTTAGGATGGAAGTTACTGATTATCTATGTAATGATCAATTTACGAAAGTATTTGAAGAAAAATTAAGGCAAAAAGAATTTAGTGAGAATGAGAATGAAATAAAAGAATTGAATTTGGATTATATTCAGGACAAATTTGAAACTTTAGGTTGGTTGGAAAATGATAATAAAAATCTTATTTCTTCATGTATTGAACCACCTGAAGTTGAATTGAAAGTATTACATGCCCAGTTAAAATATGTGTTTTTAGGAGATTCATCTACATTGTTTGTTATTGAATCTTCTGAGCTAACTAAAATTCAAGAACCAAAATTATTAGAAATGTTGAAAAGATATACGAAGGCTTTGGGATGGACTTTAGCATATATTAGATGAATTAGTCCTTCAATTTTTTTGCACAGAATTCTATTAGATGAATAATACGAACCTAAAGCTGATCCTCAGAGGAGATTAAACTTAATATTGAAAGAAGTTGTTAGAAAGAGATCTTAAAATTGTTAGAAACTGGAATTATATATCCTATTTCAAACAGTGCTTGGGTGAGTCCAATTCACTGTGTTCCAAAGAAAGGAGGAATGACCGTTGAAGTAAATGAGAAAATAAATTAATTTCAATAAGACAAGTTATTGGTTGACAAATTTGTATGGACTATTAAAAATTAAACTTGGCCACCAGGAAAGATCACTTTAAAGATCACTTTCCTTTACCCTTTCTAGACCAAATGTTGGATAGATTGGCTGAAAATAAATATTACTGCTTTTTAGATGGATATATCAGTTATCATCAAATTCCAATTGCTCCTCATGATCAAGAGAAAACAACATTTACAAGCCCTTATGAAACATTTGCTTTTCGTAGAAAGTCTTTCGGACTATGCAATGCGCCTGTGACTTTTCAAAGATTTATGATCTCAATTTTAAGTAATTTTATTGAACATGGAATGAAAGTATTTATGGATGATTTCTCTATATTCAGGATTTAATTTGAATTTTATTTAAATAATTTAGAAAAAGTTCTGGAATTATGTGAAAAATTTAACCTAGTACTAAATTGGAAAAAAATGTAAATTTATGGTTGCAGGAAGAATTGTACTTGGGCATAAAAGTTTTGAAAATGCATGGAAGTAGATTCTGCAAAAATTCAAGTTATTGAAAAAATACCAGCCCCTATTATGATAAGAGGGGTAAGAAGTTTTCTAGGACATGTTGGTTTCTACAGGCGTTATATAAATAATTTTTCAAAAATAACTAAGCCATTATGTAAGCTTTTAGAAAAAAGATACAAAATTTGATTTTAATGAGGAATGCATAATAGCATCTTAATTATTGAAAGCAAACTTAATCACTGCACCGATAATAATTCCATCTGATTGTGAGAAACCATTAAAGACAATGTGTGATGCTAATGATTATGCCATTGGAGCTATTTTAGGACAAAGGCACAAAAAAGTTCTTAAAGTAATATATTATGCTAATAAAACTCTAAATGATGCTCAAATTAATTACAAATAAGAAGTTGTCGGAGTAATTATTCCCATTTTAGGAATAAGATATGGAATGTTGAGATATGTAGGAATAATAGTTCCATATATTTTTACAAGATATGGAATGTCGAGAGCAATTATTACAGATGGATGATCTCTAATAAAACTCTAAATGATGCTCAAATTAATTACAAATAAGAAGTTGTCGGAGTAATTATTCCCATTTTAGGAATAAGATATGGAATGTTGAGATATGTAGGAATAATAGTTCCATATATTTTTACAAGATATGGAATGTCGAGAGCAATTATTACAGATGGATGATCTCATTTTAAGAATAAGAGAATCAATAAATTGATTAAAAAATATGATAATACGCATAAGTTCTCTACTGCTTATCATCCTCAGACTAGTGGTTTAGCAGAGATATCAAATCATAAAATAAAATGAATTTTAGAAAAAGCTATGAATCCCTATAAATTTGATTGGTATGCTAGATTAGATACTGCATTATGGGAATACAAAAGTAATTTTAAGAATCCTATAAGAATGTCCCCATGTCGGCACTATTTTGGTTGAAGGAGTTGCCCATAAGAAGCTGTCGGTTGTTGGAATTGGAATCATGTCACCCACTTCAGAATGACATTTAATTTTCATATTTTTTAAAATTTAAATAAAAGAGCACTATACCTTAAATCCTGTATTTATTTTGAAGGATAAACACAAGACTTGAGAATGAGGCTCGATAAAATAAACTAAGAAATTTATGACATTCATTTGGTCTGCGAAACTGTTTTATTTGCCGACAATTTTCTCTATTTAGTATGAAGAAATAAATAGGGTTTATATTAAACTGGGTTCGGGCAAGCTTCCTATAAGAGCAAGCCCCTATAATTAATTACATCTTAGATAACCGAAGTCACCTAAGAAAACTCTGGATAAAAATTAAGAAAACTCTCGATAAAAATTAGGAAATGTATCTTCAAAGAGATCAAAAGGATAGGACTTTTCAAAAAAATCGGACAAAGTGGTGTTAAATGGGAATGGCTCAAATTTGGAACATTTTATTTTTGTAATCCAAAGTAGGAAGAACTAGGGGATGTCATAGATCCGAAGGAGAACCTCGGTGACTTCTCAGTCTATCCTATAGTTTGGATTCAATTTTAAGGAGAAATATTTAGGTGTTTCATCCTACAAATTTTATTTAATTAGGGCTTACATTCGTGCAAAATGATCACACAAATAGCATTGAAGATGTGAGGATTTAGGCTGTAATGAACAATAACCTCGGAATGCTAAGACGAGTTAGGAATTTAATTGTACAGTAGATCTATACAAAGGCCTAAAGATATGTTGAGGATTTATGTTTCATAAGCAGAAAAACCCGAAATCCTATGGCTTGGCCGTTTAATTCTAAGGAAAGAAATTGCTTTAGCTAGGGAAGACATGTTTTGCTTTTGAAGATGGTTGTGCTACTCACAGTGCTAGCTCCAAGCTCCTTACTATGACGTGTTTAAGTTTTCTAGGGTGTCAAGTTATGCTGCCAAATCAGATGACCCTATGGTTATAGTTCTTTAAATGTTATGGGACATGTTAAAGTTGATTAGAGCAACACCGGTTAGGATCCCACAGTTCCCTCATTTTGGTACCTCTATTTTCTATTGGATTCACTTAGTCTAAATGAATTTACTAAACCCAATTAAATGAGTTTCATAATTTCATTTAAACCCTGGGGAGCCTCGTTAGCAATGTTAGGTTACCTCCTCTGAGGGATTACCGATCATCTGATAGAGATGTCTTAATTTAGTTGTAGTTGTTGTTTTATGTGATGTTTGTGATTAAATTTTGAGTTGTCTTATATTTTGAATGTTGTGGCGGTGAATTTTATCTTGATTTATTTTAATGTAGATTTTAGGTTTTGGTTTTGTGGCTATCCTAGCAGTTTTTGTTTTCATGCAGGGTGACATTATCGCTTAGCATGCCAGTTTTGTAAGTATAAAAAGTACAGTATGAAAGTACAAGAAAGACTGCACTTTAATCTATAAGGAGCGTACCTAGCGAGTCTTTACGTTCCACCACCTAAAACTCCAAATGAATGTGAGAGCACTTTATATAAAGTGGAAAAGTAAGGTTTTAGTGATCTGCTCAACCCTAGATCATATCTTGGTGGATCCCTATTAATTTGATTAAGGATGATTTTTTGGTTAAGCAAAACATATTAAGTTTAGTAGACCTCTGAGGTATCCAACAGATCTGATGAAAGAAGCAGGTCCATGCTTCCCTCTCACTTCCTGGTGAAAAGTCCCAAGCTCTTTTAAACTTATTATGTTGCTTAATAACCCATCCTATAAATACCTTTAATGCTTAATGAATATTGATGTTTCAATTATCCCTAAAAGTAGAGTAATTATCAAATATAATTTAATTTGAGGATTATGCAGGTGAAGACCCTTAAAGGGGCAAGTTAATGTTATCAAGACAGTTAGCCAACTTTTTAATTTGGGCTTGTAGTGTTTTAAAGATGTTCAATTTTTAATTATGTTCACTTTTCTTATCCTCATTTAACCTAATTTGATATAGCTTAGGTCACTACTAAGCCCTTAAGATCCTAGTGGATGTCTCAGTTATTTTTAAAAAGGTGGAAGTTTAAATGATGACGATTCAATTTTTGAAATTCATTTTAACATTAAATAGAATTGTTAAATTAGTGAGTTATCAACACCCAAAATCATGTCCCTAAGTCTAAGATGATTTAATTGACTAGACATTCAAATTTTAATAATATAAGGAAATTACAAATTTATCCTTTAATTGGAAGAAGTGAGATTGGTTTATACCAATTAGTTCCTTGTGTTTCAATCATCCAAGTATGTTAATTAAGATCAAATGTAGCCCATTTCCCTTTCTTGAATTAAGCCTAAATGTTAAATAAGGCTAATTTTTTAAAACTACACTTTTGCCCCTAAGGCTCTAATACTTCATAATTCATCAAATTGAATTCAAATGACTTTGGAATTTTCATCCCACCTCACTCATGGGTCACTTAAGACATCAGGAGAGAAAATGTGATTTTTCAAATTTTAATTTAATTTATATATTTATTTATATGCAAGAATATGATTTTTAAAAAAAAATTCCATAACTTGACCAAGCAAAAGCCTAATCACTTGAAATTTTTAATGGAGGTAGAATTAGACTTGAAAAATACTTGGACCACATTTCATGATTTTTTGTGTTTTTTTTTAATTATTAGAATTATTTCAAATTCTTCTGTATTTATTAATTATAAAATATTTTAAATGTCGTAAATTAAGTTTTATATTTTAATTATATAACACTAAGCTCAAGAAATCCAAAGAAATAAATTTCACATTTTTATAATTTTCATTTGAATTTTTAGAACTATTTTGGCGAAAATCCATTTTTAGCCTTTAAAAATTATTTTAAGCTTCAAAATTCAATATCTTCACTTAAAAAATCAGGAAAAACATTCCAATTATTCTTAAGTGCTTAGGAAACAATTTAGAACATTTTCATGAATTTTATTATTTTGTAATTTTTATCATTTTTTAAATATTTAAATATTAAGGAAATGCTTAAAATTGAAATTTTTATTTTAGTTACAAATATATTTTTAGAAAATTTATCTGATCACAGAGAACTCCAAAAAAAAGTTTTTATAATTTTTTGAGTTATATTTTAATTGTTAAAAATCGTTTTAGTGTTGAAAATGACATTTAACTCAGAAAATCAATTTGAGTTATCAAATGAGCTCCAAATATTTTGAAATTTTTTTGGGGAGTTCTCTGAACTTTGAGTCTTAGTGGACATTTAAAATTAAGTTATTTAGATGTTTATGTTTCAAAAATTAATTTTTCTTTTCATTTTAGGGTTTGTGAAAATTATGTGCATTCTTAATGACTTAACACATGAAAGATTTTCCAAAGTGTTCTGTGGCCATAATAAGCCTTCCAAAATTTTCTTGAAATTTTCTAAGAGAAATGCTAATTATTATGATTCATTTATGTAAATAATAGACATAAACTTGAAAAATATGGATCTCTGTCTAGAGGTCTTCTCTGACTTTGGAAAAATTAGAGAATGTTCCCCAAGATAGAGACAACAACATGCCTAAATTTCAAGCCATGGTGAATTGTTTATATGCATGGAGAATTGAAAGACTCAAAATAACATTTAATTAATAAAAAATAAATTATGCATCAAATAAATTTCAAATCATTTCCACATTATTCACCTCTGTTCACTGAGCAAGATTGTCTTTTTACTTTATTTTTGTCATTTTTTACACCAATATATGGATTTTTGAAATTAGGGTTATTTATTTAAATCAGAAAATCGCTAATTTCCTACTTAAACATGCAGCGCTGACAAGATCCTAGGAGGCTCTGAAAACACGTGTGGCGGACTTCGGTTGGACGCTGCCTTCCACGTAGCCGCTGACTCAGTTTGCGCTTCATGGACCATGCTCCCATTTGGCGAAATCAGACCCCTTCATTTGATACATGCGCGATCCAATGGTTCTACATCATCATCCCCAAATAGGCTAACCTGAGAACCGTCCACACTCAAACTTTAGGATCTCCCTCTATACTCAACTAAATCTCATGGGGTTTGATCCTATGGACTCATCTAAGTGTGACAAACACATCCATACGGTAAACATGCCATTAAATTAATTTTAATATTAATTTTAATTAATTAAATGGAGAATCAAAATAGGTTTGGGAAGAGGGGAAGTTCAATACTTTTGCTATGAGACGTGAAGCTTCAATCAGAGGTGCTCGACACATTTGTGGAGGTCAAAGGAGGCTAAGAATTGAGCCTCTGGTCATGGTGAAAAGTATAGACCCAAATTCAATCAAGGTCGAATTTTGGTGTTGCTCTTGAGCTATCTTAGAGGCTCAGTATGAGGGATATTTGATATAGCTTTGTCTTAGTTCAATGTGGTGATAATGTAGGTGATTTTAATTTGGATTTGATGCACTGTGGTGGTGTGGTGGAGAATGTCCTGTCTCCAGGAAGGATTTGAGCTCAAAAATTGAGATTCGGCAAGGGAAATCAGGGCACTGGAGTGGTTGGGTTGCACTGTGGAGGTCCTAAGGAAGCTCAGGAAGTAATTTTAGAGGGTATCCTTAAGAAATTTTTAGTACCCCTTTCATGGCCATGGAGGTGGAGCATTTATAAAAATGACTTAAGGTGGCTCTGTGGGCCAATGTATGGGTGCAAAGTGTTGCCTATGTGGAGGGCAGAGAGGCTCTAAAAGAGGCTCTAAACGGCTCTAAACTTCAAATGGGATGATGTGGCCTCTAGGTTTGAATTGGGTTTGGATTTCTTGAACGTGGCTCACAGTTTTGGCTCCTCTAGTGACTAGGCCAGTCAACAAGGCAAGGGGAGGTGGTCAGGAGGTCAGGTGAGCCAGGGGAATCTGTCACAACAATTTATTTGGGCAGGTGATTAGTTTGGGCAAAATCCCTTTTGCTTAAGCAATTTTAGAAGTAAATCTTTTGATTTGAGGATCCTTTGGTTCATGTCTCATTTGGGTGGCTCCATGGGGTTTAGCCTGGTCAATTAGATCCAAAATTTGGCTGTGGTGGTTTTTGGTCGGTCAATTTGGCTAGATTGGGTCAACTTTTAGAGAAGGGGTCCATTAGGTCAATTTGGCTAAAGCTTGGGTTTAGGCTAGGATTGACACAAACTTTAGCCCAACTTATTTATCAACATTGTGTAGATGATTGTAATGAACATTTTTGGTGAAGGATTGAAGTAATTTTGAGTTCAATTGGAAGCTCAATTTGAAGGATTTTGAGATTTTAGTCAATTTTGCATGTTTGGCTAGACTTGAGTTAGTATTGGGCTAGTCTTGGAATTTTACTCAATTTAATGGTCCATATGATCAGTGGATATGTGATGAAGATTTGTCATGAAGGAATGGAGTGGAAATTTTGGGGCTAAGGCAATCAATTTGGTGGAATTTTTGAAACATAGCCAATTTGGGGGTAAATTTGGGGATTTTTGGACTTGTGCTAAAATTAAACAAAGTTGAGGCTTCACCAAGACCAATTGAAGGTCAATTTTCATGTTTAGGAGTGTTATGAAGAGATTTTAACATAAATTGTGGCAAACTGAGTAGGCTATAGGTTCAATTTGGTGATATTAAGTCATATAGCCAAAATTGGGATTTGATTTAGATCAAAATTGGGCTCAAAGAATGGGTAAATTGAGCTTGGATTTGGTTTAGATTGGTCATTTAAAAGGTGAATTTGAGTTTATAATTGAAATTGGGGGAAATTGGGACAAAATTCATGGACATTTGAGGTGAATTTAGGGAAATTGGGTCTTTAAAGGCAATTCGAGGGTATTGGTCAAAATGGTCAAATTGATATTGGTCAAAATGGTCAAATTGAAAATGGTCAAATTGATCAAATTAGGTCATGTGGTAGTTAAGAAAAATGAAATTAGGAATATTTTGAAGGTTTTAGGAATTTTTGAGATTTTTTGGAATTTTTGAAATTTTGGGCTAAGTAGGGGCATTTTGGTAATTTGGTAATTTTTTTTGTGATTTTGGGTAATTTGGATGTTTTCAAAAGGTTTAAAATGATTTTTGGACAAATTTGGTTAGTTTGGATAAATTTGGTAATTTTGGCCAAAGTTAGGGTTTCAAGGGTACTTACGTAATTTGGGGGAGTTTAGTGGAAAAGGCCAAGTTGAGTATTTTTGGTAGAATTGGGGTGTCAACCACCATAAATGAGCTATGGACTTTGGGTCATTTATGTACTAGTTCCTCTACATAGTGGTCTTAGCCTAAACCCTAGCCTAGGGATAGTGGGTTTAGGGGATCATCTACACGAGTCTCCCAAGGGATTAAGGGATCAAAGTCAAGAAATTTTGGGTTTGTATTTGGTGTGATTGTGAGTGAGGTGAGTACCTTAGCTCTAGACCAACACTCAGGATTAACCCTAAGTTCAAGTAGTCTTATAAGAACTCTCCTTGGGATCCCCCATAATGACCCCACCTATTAAGTGCTAGAGGTTAGGACCACTACTATGTGGAACTTCAAGTTGAGTAAAGTTTAAGTAAAGTGGAGTTTGGAATTTCTAATGGTGAGGGTTCCTTTTCTAGTTTTCTAGGAATAGTCAACATGAAAGACCTATGGCCAGACCCTAGGCTAGTAAAGAGGAAAAACTAGACCTTAAACAAAAGTGAGGTCAACACCCCATATAGACTTATCTTTAGAAAAACATGCCACTTACGAGTTGAATTTGGGCATAAAGCATTTTGGGCTATTAAGGAATTTAATTTTAATCTAAAAGATGCTGGTGAGAAAAGATTGTTGCAACTCAATGAACTTAAGAAGGTTAGAAATAAATCATATGACAATGCAAAAATCTATAAAGAGAAAATGAAAATATGGCATGATCGTCGGAAGATTATTCAAAAGAATTTTGAATCTAGATAAGAAGTTTTATTATATAATACAAGATTGAGATTATTTTTAGGAAAACTGAAATCCAGATGGTTAGGATCATTCAAAGTGATTAAAGTCTATGATTATGGAACTGTTGTTATTAAAGATCCTAAAACTCTAAAACTTAAAAGATATTTAAAGTTAATGGGCATCGATTGAAACATTATAATGAAGGACACGTACCACAATTTAAATAAATTTTGATGTTAAGTCATCCTGATTAAACAATGGTACGTCAGGTGGCAGTGACTTTATATATGCTTAAAAATACAAGTATTTAATACTGATGCTAGAAGATTTAATTCTTTAGCAACGACACCAAAAACTTAATAACGGTTATAGATTTGATAAAGAGGTATATATAAAATATTCAATATTGATAAAGTCACACTTATCAACGCAAGTATACGTATCGCTCAAGTAATATACGGCTCTAATGGAGTCCTAGATATCAATTCAACAGTGAGTAATATTAGAGGCTACGAACTAAAATTTTAGAAAATCAATACTTAATCACAACAATATAATCCAAATTGCTTATCTGTCACTAATAGACAATTGAAATAAATATGTAATTTTAATAACTCTTAAATAACTAATTTTACTAATAAAGTTTCTAATGTGAAAATCAATATATAAAAAAGCATCCTTCTCCTTGTCAAAAAATTATAGTGAATGGATAAAGTGAATCAGTTCAAATTATATTGTGCTGAATAGGAGCATACCTATTCTTTACCCTTTGGTCCAGGCCTAAAGAACATTGACTAATGCTATGCTTGTTTACTGAATTTGTGGCTTGGCTGGGGGGGTAACGGGGGAGGATACCGGCTCTCACTTCGGAGCTCCCACGTTCCCCTCGCCTGAGGGCTAACATCTACACTTCAGCTCCCAAATGATAGGATCGAATTGGGGATTTTAGTCTGTCACTCTAAAATCTCCAATTCTACGCCCAATAATTTTATTTCCCTATTTATTTACACCCAACATCAAAGGGCTTTGACCTCCCTGAATATTGGATGTAATCTTCACTTTAGTTGTAAAACTCAACATATTTTAACAAATTAATTGGCCAAATTAAAATTAAATTAAGATCAAAGTGAAAAGATCATCACAACTTCTTTTACATTTTTAATACTCAACTAATTCAAATCACCATTTCACAAATCTTAAGACAAGGAGAAAGACAGAGAAAACTACTCAGAACTCATGGGGAAGACACAATAAAACTTAGAATTTATATATAAAAGCAAAGTCCTACAAACTACAACAAGTAAATAATACTTATTTCTAATTCCTCCCCAAGCAAACACCTTGAAGTTCCTCTGAATCTCTTCCTTTCTTTACAACACACAGAATTCTTCTTCAAAGTGACAAGGAGGAAGAAATCTCTCACTTTCCCTCCACTCTTACAATCTCTTGAAAAATTCCTCACAATCTAACCCTAAATTAAACTCTCTACACACTACTGGGGCCCTTAGACGATGTTCTCACCTTCAAACTCCCAAACTCTCCTTCAATTTTTGGCCAAAATCTTCTTTTAAAGATGTAGAAGAGTTTTCCCAAGAGTTTCGAGTTTTCCCAAGAGTTTTCCCAAGAGTTTCCTAAGCATCCCACCAAAAATCGTCCACATTCAATGCACCTTTTAAATTAACCACCGATCTCGCCATCGGCGTCCTTGAGCACGCCGTCGGCGAGCCTTCTACATTATTTGATTTGGACTCTTGGGAAAATCTCGCCGTCGGTGCCATTGGGCTCGCCGTCGGCGTCTTACTTCAATTCTTCACATTTTGGTCCTTTTCGCTCCAAATTCGCTCATTTTTGCATCTTTTGGCTCCAATGACCATAATTTATCATACCTGCAACAAAACATCAAAAATACCTTTCTTTAAAGTGCAATATCATAAAAAAGTGTGTAAAATAGGTATGAAAATGAAAATCTCAACATATTTTCATCTCAACATATTTTCTTTTGGTCAAAATACCCCAAACTTAACTATTACTTGTCCTCAAGTAATTTTAGTACTATATAAAAGTTATGATCTATTGTAGTAAAGTTTTAATTCAGAAATACTATAAGTTTTATATAAGTAAGTTCCATAGTGAGATTTTCAAAAAAAAATTCAAGTAATTAAATTAACTATGTAGGTACAAGATTATCTAGCCATCAAGTTTAAGAGAGTCTTCTATGTTTGCATTTCAAGAATGACTATATGTTGTAATATCAAGTCACTTAGAATATTCAAATGATAGGAACTTCATGATAACACAACTAGTAAAGATGCTAATCCATAAATATAAGTTCAGTAATGTATTTAGCTTTTCCATTTAGGTAGGTCCAGTGAAAGCAATTTTTTATTAGGCATCTCTTCAAGCTTCTCCTCACTTTTATATTGTTTTTCTTTCTTTTCTTTAATCTTTTTCATTTGGATTGCTTTAAATCTTATATATTTTTCTTCTCTTTTCAAAGATTGTTGTCAATCATTTCTTTTTCCTTTTTCAAGTGAGGATTACTATATCTGGATAGCCCTTAATGAATTTGAACATTTCCTTTCTATCCCTAAATTTGAATCTCAAAGCATTCCTTTACCTTATAAATAATTCATAGCTTTTACATCATTGAGCCCCAATTTTTTCTTTGCAAATGAATTTCCAAAATTCTTAATACTTCAAAATATAGTTTCCTTTACTTTAAATAGTTAACTATAGTCTTCTTCTCTTATACTAAATATCTTAATCTACAAAATTAATTTTTATTGCAAAAATATTCCTTTAAATCTACCATAATATTTAAATATCTACAAAATATAGTTACCTGAATTAAATTCACTACATAAAACCATATTAATAATTTTTTAAAATATTTAATTAAGAACATCTAATAGTTAATCTTTTTCTTCCCTCTCCCAAACTTAAGTTTTTCAATATGAAATGATACACGTGGAAAGAAAAATTCTAAATATAAATCATACCTCAGTATTTTAGGCATTTTCATCAATCCAAAATTTTTGCAGTCCTCAAAATTTCTACTTCACCTGGTCTGTAATATTAGGAGCTTTCTATACATATAAATCATTAGAGAATTTGTTGGGTAATGAAATTTTAAAATAAGTACAAAACTAAACATTATACAAACAAAATATTTCACTAACACATCCACAATACTAAACAAAAAAGAATTAATTACAATTAAAATGCAAAATAAAAATTACATCACATTACAATTTAACAAATTTTAACTACCACACCAAACAATTATAACAATAACTAAAATTATCTAATTACAACATAAAATAAAAATGAAAGTACAAACACACAAACATCTATCTCTATTACAAAAATTACAAAAATAAAAGTAAAAGTACATCAATTACTATCAAATGTCAAAATCCCAAACTATATCTTCGTCTCCTTGGTCGGTAGGTGGATTGGGTTGATACTGAGTATATCGGGGGCATTCAAGAAAAGTAACATCAGGCTGACCTCTGTAGTGCCGGGCCTGAGCTTCGTAGTAAGCTATCTCAAAATTAGAATGCCTCTAAAGGTACTGACTATCATAATAATATCTACATTTTAAACCCCCAATCCTTTCATTTATTAGCTCTTATCTCTTTCGCTGCAAGATCAACTCATTCATTAAAGCAGTCAGGGTAGGGGAACTAGAAGAAGTAAGGCCATAACTAGTAGAGGGGATATCTCTACTAGTAGAAGGTTCTTGACTCCTACTCCCAGTTCTCCACTTTTCATGGGATTCATATGTCTTCAAATTAGCTATACTAATGGGTTTCATAGGGTAAACTCATTCATCCTCATCTCCAGCTTCCACTCCAGAAAGTTGGCAAATTGCATAAATAAGGTCAGGACGTCCCAGACCTCCACTTGTTTCACTCCTTGCCGTGGTCAATATATTCTTAAAAAAGATTCTCCCCAAATTTATATTTCTATTATTCTGAATATAGAAATTCAGAATTGCTCTTTCTCTTGTTACTTCACTATATTGATAGGTAGATAACAGAGTAGAGGAAATAAAGTAGTGTCACGTTTTAGATGTGACATTCAACATGGAAGCAGAAAAAATTTTCCGTTCTCGTTACTTTATCTTCCATGTTCCTTTCCTATCAGTGAGAAAGTTGATGACATCACTCAGTGGGCCTTCCATCGTACTGAAGGTTTCATAATGGCAGCTATAGGAGTCTGGGACTTCATAAAATGACTTAATGCGGGCGGCACTAAATTCAACAAAAAATCCCCGTACTTGAACTATTCCGTCTTCAGCATAGAACACATTGGCATAAAATTCTTTTACAATATTTGGAACAACCTTATTAGTGGAATAACAGAAGTTTTCCCACCTCTGCTCTGTAATAACTCGATTAATTTATCCTCCCGGATTGTAAAAAATGCGATCTTGTATACATTTCTTTCCTTCAAATACTAAAGTAAATCTCGATTGAGCCTTCTCATTGACGATGCGAGACTCGTCAAACTCAAGTTGCCTCTTTTGTCGTGGAGCCATTTCAATCTAATAAAAATTATAGAAAAATTCAAAAATATACTTCAAATCTACAAATAATGGCTTTTAAGAGTAACTCTAAGGGTTCAAAACTAAATTTTATGAATTTCTTCCCAAAATTTCCTTCACATTCTCAAATTTTTTGGATCTTCTCAATGTGGAAGAAATTCACGGTGAAAATCAAATATTTTTGATTTGGAGTGAAGCTCTTACCAATATATGATCAAATCCAGTGTCTAAATGCTTTGAAATCATCCCCAAGTCCAAGATCTTCAAGCTCTAGATCGAAATTTTTGTTTTTAAGATGAATAGTGGCGGTTTACTGGTCAAAATCGCAGTTAAAGGTGTTGTTTTGGGATCTCACTGTCGGAGGGGTCTTCAGTGCCGTCAGCGAGCTCTATTGAATTGATATCCTAAGTCTCGGGAAAAGTCAGTCGTCAGCGGCGTCGAGGGCACCGTCGGCGAGCTCTATTGAATTGGTTCAATTTCTAGACTTTTGTGATTTCAATCAATTTCAAGCCTCAATGACATCCATTCAATCATTCTAGACATAATTTTTAAGTATTAAATGATGTACTAATACAAATAAACATTCACAACACAAAACATCACCATTATATATAAATTCCAAAGGTTACAGTATATGTTACATGACACACCTAAGTTTTTATTTTCTCAACTTTAATACATCAATTCGGCATCGTAATCCAAGCTACAATACTAAAAACGCTAAAAACAAACATCCTATGCTCAATCTCAACTATACAGAGATCTAAAAGCAAAAAGATCTAAAAGCTCTAAAAGCAAAATTTGAAAGCAAAGCAAACATAAAGTTCAAACTAAATTACATACATAGACATACAGGTAGCAAGGTAAATCTACTATTCTTCTGATTCAGTGCTTGTTTCTTCTTTGAGATCATCCATTGATTACACATGAACGAAGCGGTTATAGAAGAGTCCTCTTCTATCAGTTTCATTTTTCTCATCAATCGTGTCAAACTTCCTTCGATAGGTCCAGAGTGATCAAAATGTTCTTTCATCCTCCAGTCTAGATGATCGAAAAAATTAGAGATATTGTTACTTCCATTCATAATATTTTGTACCTCTTTCTCCAATTTCTTGATTCTGCATAAGATTACTAGTGTTTTATCTGGAACTAAACGTTGAATAGGCAGTAAATTCTGAGACGATTGATCCAGAATAATAGTCATATCATTCTCATCTTCATTTGCTGGGAATCTCTCAGTTGGTTCCAAAGGCTTCCAATGTAGAAGTACCTTTTCCCAATTCTCATAAGATATTTAGAACTGACTGAAACGTATGAAAATTATGGAAGGATGTCCAAGCCCAAAAGTTGATCCATGAATGATCAGGCCTAAAATAGATTTCACAATTATCGATCCTATATCGATCGGCAGTCCTATTTCGATGTAGTAATTTAGAATAGCACTTTCCTTAGTAACTTTACCGATCCTCATCGTCGGCAATAATTTTATAGAAATAAAGAAGTACCAGTGTTTAGAAACGGGATTTAGAAGTGTTGCGGATAAACTAACATACTCATTTTCTCTCATTTCCTAGTCTTCAACTTTGTCTGCTATATATTGGTAAATTTCATTCATCAGGTTTTTTGTCGGGATGAAGTTGGAATAACGGCAGATAGGAATATTCTCAATCATATAAAATTCATTGATCCATGCAGGAATAAAGTTATCCATCTACCTCGTACATAGACGACTCCCTCGTTGATTCCATGCAAATTAGCATAAAATTCCTTCACCACAGGAACAACTACGGTGGCTGTAGTGTAGCACAGTACTTCCCATCTTTGTCACACAATCATCTCTTCAATTAACGTCAATTGATTATTCAATCCTCAGTCTACGAATCCTTGTTCCTTGATTAATCTTTTCTTTGTCAATACCTTGTTAAAGATTCGCTGTGCCTCAGCATTAATGAACTTTCTCCATTTGAACACTCGCATGTTATGGTTTTCAGGGGAATTGGGTGCCATAGGGTTGAATTTAATGGAGTTTCATTTTGTTTTTGGGGAAATATAAATTTAGGAATCAAATTTTGAAGTTTAAAAGGAGTAACTCTCGCCTAAAATAGCCAAAAAAACTATCCATTCAAACTCCAGAAACTGCCATCTTGCCGGTCTCGCCGTCGATGGCGTTGATGGTGCCGTCAGTGAGCCTTTAGAATTTAATTGCCTGGACTCTTAGGAAAAACCCACGGTCGGCGGCGTCGATGGCGCCGTCGGCACCCAAGGCAAAAATTGCACAGTTTTGCTCTGGTCTAAATGCGTTTTTAATTTTTTTTTCTATGGATCCAATTTTTATGATGATTCAAGGGTAAATATGAGTAGTAGAGTTCAATACTACCACAAACTAATAATAATTTCAAATAAAACTGCTATAATCATAATAAAAATAAAGATAACTATGAGTTGCCTCCCATAAAGTGCCTGGTTTAATGTCGTCAGCCCGACCTATTCAGGTATTATTCAGGTTGACTGATCATTAAAACCTCTTTAAGATTTGGTCTTTTACCCTCAAAATACGGTTTTAATCCGTGTCCATTTACTTTCAAGTCTTTTGATCTTCAATTTCATTAGCTCCGTAAGTATAAACTTGTGTCACAGCAACGAGACTTCAGTTTCTCGGCGAATAACTTCATCCTTGTATTATAAAACAAAACTTCTTGTCCTAATTCAAAGTTATTCTGGTTAATCTTTGCCATTACTTTAGTTTCTCCTAATAAATTTTATTGTTATCATAAGATTCATTTCTTAATTCTTCCAATTCATTTAATTGTAATAATCACTTCTCACCAACATCTTTCAAATTATAATTGAATTCTTTAATTGTCCAATATGTTTTATTCCCCAATTCTACTGGTAAGTGACAAGTCTTTCCAAAAATCAGCCTGTAAGGAGTCATTCCAATAGAAGTTTTATAAGCAGTCCTGTAAGCCAATATTGCGATATCCAGTCTAGTGGACCAATCTAATCTACTAGGGTTTACAGTATTTTTAAGTATTTTTTTTATCTCCCGATTAGAAACTTCAGCAAACCCACTTGTTTGAGGATGATAGGAAGTAGAGATTCTATGAATAATATTAAGCTTTTCTGCCAATCTCTGAATGTATTTATTCCTAAAATGAGATCCTTGATCAGTGATAATCATTCTCGGCATCATTCTAGGCATTCCGTATCTAGTGAAAATATTTTTCATTAAAAATTTTAAAACACTTTTAGTGTCACAATGAGGTAAATCTTTTGCTTCAATCCACTTTGAAACGAAGTCTACTGCAATTAATATGTATAAGTTCCCAAATGAAGGAATAAATTTTCGCATGAAATCTAATCCCCAAACGTCAAAGATCTCAACTTCTAACATGAAATTCAGAGGCATTTCATTTCTTCTAGATATATTGCCTATTTTTTGGCATCGATCACAAGTTTTTATGTATCTGTAAACATCTCTAAAAATAGTAGGCCAATAGAATCCAGCTTGTAAAATTTTATAAGCAGTTTTATCAATCCCAAAATCCACCAAATTCAGAATCATGACATTTCTGAATGATTAGCTCAATTTCTTCCTAAGGTACACATCTTCTCATAATAAGGTCCTTACATTGTTTATATAAATTAGGTTCATCCCAAAAAAATGCTTTCGCATCATGGATGAATTTCTTTGTTTTTACAATGTCAGCATTAATGGCAAAATATCACTTACAATATAATTAACAATATCAGCATACCATGGTATTTTCCAGTCATTAATATTATAAAATTGTTCATCAGAGAAACTGTCTGTAATTTCATTGTCGGTGTCAGATAATTCATGATTTTGTAGTCTTGACAAATGATCAGCAATTTGATTATTATTTCCCTTTCTATCAATAACCACAAGATCAAATTCTTGCTTCTAAAGTATCCATCTAATTAACCTTGGTTTGACATCCTTCTTTTGTATCAAAATTTTTAATAGCAGAGTGATCTGTGTGCACAACACATTTAGTCCCAATTAAATAAGATCTAAATTTTTCTAAAGCATACACAATGGCCAGTAACTCTTTTTCAGTAACAATATAATTAATTTGACCATCATTAAGAGTTTTACTAGCATAGTATATAACTTTTAAAATCTTGTCATACCTTTGTCCAAGAACAGCTCCAATAGCATAATTACTAGCATCACACATCACTTCAAACTGTTTCTCCGAGTTAGGTGAAACTATAATAAGGTTGTGATTAGTTTTTCTTTTAATAACTCAAAGGCATTTAAACAGTTTTCAGTAAATTCAAATTTCTTGTCCTTTTCTAAAAGTTGGCATAGAGTTTTGGAGTTTTGCATAGAGTTTTGGTAATTTTTGAAAAATCTTTAATAAAAAGCATGTAAAAACCAACATGTCCAAGAAAACTCCTAAGCACTCTTACATTAGTAGGAGATGTTAATTTAGATATAACTTGAATGTTTGGAGGATCTGCTTGCATACCATTTTTTGAAATTTTATGCCCTAACACAATTCCTCCTACAACCATAAATTGACATTTCTCCCAATTTAAAACTAAATTAGTTCTTTCGCATAACTCCAAAAATTTTTCAAGATAATTTAAGCATGTGCCAAATGATGTTCCAAATATAGAGAAATCATCCATAAATACTTCCAATCCATCGTCAATTAACTTACTAAATATAGGCATAATATACCTCTGGAATGTTACAGGTGCATTACATTATCCGAAAGGCATTTTTTGAAAAGCAAAAGTTCCAAAAGGACTACTAAATGTTGTCTTTTCTTGATCCTCAGGAGCAATAAGAATTTGATGGTAACAATTATATCCATCTAAAAAATAAAAATATTTGTGCCCAGCAAGTCTATCTACTATTTGTTCTAAAAATGGTAAAGGGAAGTGTTCTTTCCTAGTGGCAGTTTTTAATTTTCTATAATCAATGCAAATACGCCACCAGTAACTTCTTTGATAGGTATTAATTCATTATTCTCTTTTGTTTTAAGAATAACTCCTCCTTTCTTAGGAACACAATGAATTGGACTTACCGAAGAACTATCTGAAATAAGATATATAATTCCATTGTCCAACCATTTCAAAGTTTCCTTCTTAACCACTTCTTTCATCATTGGGTTTAATCTCCTTTATCGATCAACTCTTGGTTTATATTGTTCATCTAGTATAATTCTGTGCATAAAGATCGAAGGACGGATTCCTTTAATATCAACTAAGGTCCAACCAAAAGCTTTCTTATATCTTTTTAATGTATCCAAAAGTCTTTCCTCTTGCAAATCATTTAATTCTAAAGATAGAATAACTGGTAGTGTAGATGAGTTTCCCATAGACACATATTTTAAGTGGTTAGGGATTATTTTCAACTCAAGTTTAAGTGATTTTATAATTGACGGAACTAGATTCTTATCAGCATTTTCTGTAATATCCAGCATCTCAAATCTTTCCTGAACATAATCTAATTCTTCATTTTCTATTTCATTCAAAATAACTTCATCACTGTCTTCAAATTGTTCTTTCTCTTCAAAATGTCCTTAAAATGCTCGTTCATTAGATGTTCACTAATTTCCATGCAAAAATATTTATTATCTCTTGCAACAACAAGGTATTTCATAGATTTCACAACGTTAAAAGTCACTTCTTGATCATTAACTCTCATAGTTAGTTCTCCCTTTGAACATCTATCATAACTTTTCCAGTAGCTAAAAATGGTCTCCATAAATTTATAGGTATTTCTTTATCTTCCTTTATATCTAAAAGAATGAAATCCACAAGAAAGATAAATTTATCAACTTTTACTAACACATCTTCTATAACTCCCTTAGGATAAGTAACTGAACGATCCGCTAACTGAAGAGTTATAGAAGTAGGTGAGGCTTCTCCTAATCCTAATCCTAATATTTTGAAATTGATAGAGACATAAGATTAATGCTGGCTCCCAAATCACATAAAGCTCTTCCATAAAATATTTCACCGATAGCACACGGCATAGCGAAACTACTTGGATTGTTTAATTTTTCAGGAAGCTTTTTCTTAATAATTGCAGTACACTCTTTGCTAAATGCAATAGTTTCATTATTTGTGAACTTTTTTTTTTAATATCTTTCATAAAATTCACGTAATTGGGCATTTGCTCTAAAGCTTCTATGAAGGGAATATTTACCGTTATTTTTTTAAGAATTTCTAAAAACCTAGAAAATTATTTATTCTATTTGTGTTGCTTCAATCTTTGAGGAAACGGTGGTGGAGGTTTCTCCACAGTAATTTTTATTGATGTAAGTGGATATTCTAAATCTGGGTATTTCTGATCCATTTCTTTTTTCGTATCCACTTTCTCTTTTTCAGTTTTCATTTCTTTCTGCACTCTTGTTTCCAATTTTTTTCCACTTCGTAATTGTATCCCTTTTATTTGTTCTTTTCCTTGATCTTTAGGATTTGGTTCCACAGCACTAGGAAAAGTTCCTAATGTTCGGTTACTAAGTGTAGTAGGGATATGCCCTAATTGATTTTCAATATTCTAAATAGCAGTTCCTTGATTTTGTAACTGATTTCCTTGAATTTGTAATTGATTTCCTTGATTTTGCAATTATTGACCCATGTTTAATATCATCTCTTCCATAGACAACTTTTTTCATTAAATTGAGTGTTATTGTTAAATCCTGGAGGATAAAAAGGTCTATAATTAACATTTCCTTGGTTGGATGAATTTTTTGATTGGTTTACTAGGTTGTTCTCCCATTGTTAATCTGTAGAAGAATTGTTATTCCAATTAAAATTTTGATGATTCTTCCAACCTGGGTTATAATCGTTCGAATAAGGGTTGTTGCGTCTATTATTAATAGCATTTAAAGTTTTATGTGAAGGTTGAACATCCATAAATTTCTCAGATGAATTCTCTTCAATCATAGTAGGTTTTGTTCAATCATAGTAGGTTTAATGATCTAATTTCTTTGATATTGCAACAATCTGCGAAGCTAACATAGACATTGCATCAGAATCGTGGATCTGCGAAGCTAA
>NW_018219093.1:0-26887 GCF_001263595.1 Phalaenopsis equestris | reverse complement strand
GGATACTAGCTACTCTCTAGCTACTCTTTTAAGATTTACCCTTTCATAGGGCCATTGAAAATTTTTGGTAGCCATCTCTTCTAATAATGAATAAGCCTTATCAAAAGGTTTTGACATTAAAGAACCACCAGCCCTAGGATCGACAATCGATCTAAGTGATCCCACTAATCCTTTATAAAAAATTTGAATTATCAACCAATCTAGTAACAAATGATGAGGGAACTTCCTAAGAAGATCTTTAAATCTCTCCCAAGCTTCATATATCAACTCTCCATCAATAAGAGAAAATGATGTTATGCCATTTCTAAGTTTAGCAGTTTTGGATCGAAGGAAATATTTGGATAGAAATTTCTGTGAATGTTCTCCCCAAGTTCTAATAGATCCAATCTAATAGATCCAATAGATCCAAGTGCTAACAAATTTAACCACACCTTAGCCTTATCCCTAAGTGAAAAAGAAAAAAGTCTAAGTCTAACAACGTCGTTCATAACTCTGTCATATTTAAAGGTAGCACAAAGTTATAAAAAACTAGCAAGGTGTAAATTACGATATTCATTTGATGTACCTCAAAATTGATTGTTTTGTACCATTTGGATAATAGCAGGTTTAAGCTCAAATGAATTTGCAGCTACATCACAATTTTGGATAGATAAATGAATTACATCTACTGTAGGATTAGCATAATCTCGTAGGAGTCTAGGTTGGTGTTCATTTTCTACTCCTTGGTTGTTTACATTGTTTTCCATTATGTCACAATTTCTAGGTTCTCTTCTTATTCTTCTAATTCTTCTAACAGTGCGTTCTAATTCCAAATCATAGGGTATAAGATTTTCAAGTCCAAATTTATGCATACATTTGAAATGAGTACTCAGAAAAACAGTTAACTAACTATGAAAATAAGTTGCAATTCCAGTAAAAATTTTTTAATAATCCTAATTTTTCTGTTACTCTAATTATGATTCTTGTTTACTCCCCGGCAACGGTGAGAAAAAAATGACAGTGAATTTATATATGCTTAAAAATACAAGTATTTAATACTGCTGCTAGAAGATTTAATTCCTCAGCAAAGACACCAAAAACTTAATAACGGTTATAGTAACAATAAAGATATATATATAAAATATTCAATAATGAAAAAGTCACACTTATCAATGCAAGTATATGTATCGTTCAAGTAATATAGGGCTCTAATGAAGTCCTAGATATCGATCGAACAGGGAGTAATATTAGGATTATTAGCCTAATGATAGGACAAAATTGAGGATTTTAGCCTGTCACTCTAAAATTTCCAATTACGCACCCGATAATTTTTATTTCCCTATTTATCTGCACCCAACTTTCAAGGACTTTGACCTCCATAGATCTTGGATGTAATCCTCACTTTAGTTGTAAAACTCAACATATTTTAACAAATCATTTGACCAGATTGAAAGTAAATTAAGATTAAAGTGAAAAGACCATCACAACTTCTTTAACATTCTCATGACACAACCAATTCAAATCATCATTTCACAACCAATTCAAATCACCATTTCACAAATCTCAAGATAAGGAGAAAGACAGAGAAAACTACTCAGAACTCATGGGGAAGATACAACAAAACTCAGAATTTATATATAAAAGCAAAGTCATACAAACTATAACAAGTAAATAATACTTATCTCTAATTCCGCCCCAAGCAAACACTTATCTCTTCCTTTCTTTACAGCACACAGAATTCTTCTTCAAAGTGGCAAGGAGGAAGAAATCTCTCACTTTCCCTCCACTCTTACTATCTCCACTCTTACTCCCTCCACTCTTACTATCTCTCGAAGAATTCCTCACAATCTAACGCTAAATTAAACTCTCTACACACTACTGGGGCTCTTGAACGTTATTCTAACCTTCTAACTCCTCTAACTCTCCATCAATTTTTGGCCAAAAGCTTCTTTTAAAGATGTAGAAGAGTTTTCCTAAGAGTTTCCTAAGCATCCCTCCAAAAATCATCCACATTCAATGCACCTTTTGAATTAACCACCGATCTTGTCGTCGACGGCCTTGAGGGCTCCATCAGTGGGCCTTCTAAATTCTTTGATTTGGAGTCTCGGAAAATCTCACCGTCGGCGCTATTGGGCTCACCATAGGTGCTCTAGTTCATATCTTCACATTTTGGTCATTTTCACTCAAATTTTGCTCCTTTTTGCATCTTTTTTGCTCCAATGAGCACAATTCATCATACCTACAACAAAAAATCAGGAATACCTTTCTTTAAAGTGTAATATCATAAAAAATAGTGTAAAATAGGTATGAAAATCTCAACATATTTTCTTTTTGTCATCAGTCTGAGGACATTAAACCAAGTGCTTTGTGGGAGGCAACCCATATATAAATGTATATATATCTTTATATTACTATTTTGCTTATTAAGTGTTTTTAGAAAATAATAATATTTTTTAATCCTACACAATTTTATATATCATAAATTAAGACATATATTGGTATTGGAGGAAAATATGGAATAAAATTGAACAAAAAAATAAAAGACGTGATTTTGGCCTCTCGCACTAATGGTGCCCGTCTATATGGACCATGGCACCGACAGTGCCATCGAGAGTGCTGGCGTCTCGAGCAATTTCACGCGTTCAGTATGAATGTGGTGGACTTTGGCTGGATTGCATTCCTAAATAATTGCCGAGAGGTATTTTCAAAGGCCTAAAAACTGCCTTGAACGACCAGAAACTTCCAAATTTTGAATTCCATGGCTTCTAATACCAGAAATACTTAAAGGTATGGAGTTTTCAATAAACGAAAGTTTATCAGTTTTGACACACAAAGATTATACGATAAAGTCATTACAAAAAATAGACGGAAAGAGGCTTTGTCAATCATGGATTGAGTAATCCAAGTTCATAGATTTAAAAAATCATTGTACAGAGATGTTGGGAAGTTCTGTGCTACACTACCACTGCTGTTGTTGTACTAGTGGTAAAGGAATTCTATGCTAATTTACATGGAATTACCCAAGGAGTCATCTTCATTCCAGCTGAGGCTGCACCATTTACTCAGGCTCGAATTAATGATTTGTATATGATAAAAAATGTTTCAATCTATCATTGTACGAATTTTGTCCCAATGAGAGATATGATGTAAGATGTATATAACTTTCTGACAAATGAAAAGGATAATTGGGAAATCAGAGATGACGGATATGTTAGTTTCTCCGCTTCACTTCTTAATCCAATATCAAAATAATATCATATCTTCATGTTTGCAAAATTACTCCTTACCATAAAGATTAGTAGAGTCACAAGAGAAAGTGCTCTTTTAAACTATTACATTCAAATAAAAAAGCCCATTGATGTGAGATCAATTATTTTCAAATCTATTATGGGTATTATTATGAATGGACAAATATATGGACTGAGGTATCCTTCTACAATTTTCTTACTTTGCAGTCAATCTCAAGTGTCATATGAAAGTTGGGAGAAAGTATTATTACCTTGGTAGCCCATTATTCCTATTGATGACAATTATATTGGGAATGGAAATGAAGCATTAGATATTATTTTGGATCATTCATCACATGCTTCAACACCATTAATGCCACAAACAGTTGGAAGTTCAATATCTTTGCAGAAGAAAATGAAGAAAATAGAAGGAGAACTTCAGAGTATTATGAATGCTATAGGAAATCTCAACTACCTTTTTGATCATCTAGATTGGAGGATGAAGGAGAACATTGATCATAATGGAACAATTGAAGCAGGATTGGTGCAGATGTTCAAGAAAAATGGATGGATCAATGAAAATTCAACAAATCAATTCCCGTACTGACCCTTCTACAATTTGTACGTCCATTACCAGTATATAGCAGATATTTGAGGAGAAGAAAGTAATGAAGATGAAGCATAATAATTGAAGAAGTTGGACTCTCTACTACTTTAAAGTAATTACGTTTCTCATGTGATTGTGTGGATTTATTTTGCTTTACTTTGCTTTAGAACTCTATTAACTTTAATTGTGTGTATAGTTTTATGCCAACGTTCTAGTGTTGTGGCTTGATTTCAACGTTGAATTATACTTTAGTTTTACTTTATGTATGTGGAAAGCGTGATAAGAAAAATGCATTTGTAAAAAGTGTATTTATATATATAAAAGTTAGTTTGGTGTTATTTGTGAAAATGCTTGTTTGTGAATTATTTTAAGATGAAAATTAGTGCTCAAAAAGACTAAATAGACTTTGGAGTAAATTGAAAAAAAATTGAAAATTATGAAAATAAAAAAATAAATTTTTTGTCACTGGCGCCGACGGCGCTGGCATGGGCACCGACAGCGCCCTTGACCCGAAAACTGTCCAAAACCTTTAATATTCACGATTTGCATAATAAAAAAATCTTTTTTTACCTTTTGGTCACCTTCAACCTCAAGTTATTGCATCTAGGGCTTACCATTGCTTGGATTTGAGGCGATTTTAAGGTAAACAAAGTTTGGATTTCATCTTCTCTAGGTAAGAGCCACACTTTGAACTCAAAATTTTTTATTTTCACCAAGGAATTATCTTACATTTTTTAGATCCAAAATTTTGAAATTTTTCTAGAGGATTTTGAGAAAATCCTTGGTGAAGAACTCTTATTTAGTAGATTTAAGTTTAAAATGTTCAACATTGTGATTTTTGAAATTTTTGGGAATTTATTAGTATTTTATCAATTTTTTTTAGATTACCATGGCACCAAGAATGAGCTAGGGAAAGAAAGAGAAAGGTCGATTTTGATGATCAAAAGTTTGTCAACTACAAGGGTAACATTTGTTTCAATAGTCTACTTACAACTAAATAAGTAATTTCAGATCAAGGATTTAAAAATTTGGGTGGAGAAGTCGACAGATTAATCAATGCTTGGCTATGGGAGAATTTTTGTTACTTTACTGACAAAGCTATTATTAGTGTAGTGATGGAGTTCTATGTTAATTTTAAGAAAAATTCTGAAGACTATGTGTTTGTTCATGGGAAAATGATGGAATTTACTCCAAGAAAAACTAATGAATTTATCATTTACAGGATGTGTATAACTGCCAGAAGAAATCATTTTCTGCTACAAATGAGGCCTTAGATGAAGTAATTTTTTTTCTTACTAATGGAAGATGAGCTTAGAAGGTGAAGAATAATGTTAAGGTAAACTTTCCTCTTTCTATGTTAATGTAGTATCTAAGGCCTGACACTACTTTATTTTTGGTAGAATGATACCAACAAATCATCATAGTAAGGCTACAAAGGATAGAGCCATCTTGAGCTTCTGTATCCAACAGATGAGAAGGACAGATGTAAGCTCTATTGTTTATAGAAACACTCATTCTGTTACTTTAGGAGAGACTACTGATGGTTTAGCACACCCTGCCCTGATCTTCACACTATTTGAACTGGTAAAAGTTGATTTTAGAAAGGATGAGGAGAGGATTGAACCTCTAAAACCTATTGGACATGTCAATATTAAGATATATGAATCTCATGTTGGATGGTGATCTTGAAGTAGGACCACGGATATTCCTTCTACTTTAAGTACCACTTTTTTTAGTACCACTACTATTAAGGAACTTTTGGAGCAGATGACAATCCAACGGGAGTATATATTGAGAACGGAAAGTAGAATGGAAAATATGGAGGCCAGAAATGCACAAAATGATTATTTGACAAGACAAAATTTCAAATACAAAGTTGCTTATGATGATGCGATGGTCAAATACATGAGGGGTGATCACTCAGTTTAGTTTCCTACTCACCCTATTTTTACCCCATATCATCAGCAAAATTTGAATGTAGAAGAAGAAGAAGATGATGATGATTGGTGGATGATGATTGGTGATGTTTTTGATTGGTGATGTTTTTGTTAGATTTTTGTTTTGTTTATGTTTGGTTGTACTTTATTGTTCAGACTGTTTGTTTTTAGAGTGAAACTTTATTTTAAATGTTATGTTGAATTGTAAACAATAGATTTGTGAAACTATTTTTACATTGGAAATCATTTTAGTACTGTTGTTAGTTTCTAGTACTTTGTTGAATCTATTTGTAGTTTGTTCTTTGTGAGAAAAATTTTATATATATTATGCATTATTTAATGTTTTGAGTCTTGTAGCTTTTCATCTTAGCACCTACAAATTTTCAGAGTTAAATTTCAACATCAGAACCATCAACAGGTAAGTTTTTCCGTTATGTATTAAATGTTTTCTTTCACCCTTTATTTTTTTAATTTTTCATGGTAAATCTTATAAAAATTTAAGTTTCGGGGGGAATGAAAAATTCCTTTTTAAAGGAAAGAAACTTAATTTTGTTTGTCCTCAATTAACTATATGTTTAAAATATTTTAAAATTTAGCATGACCTTTGGTATTAGAGGGTAACTTTAGATGATTGTATTTTTGTTTCTAAATATATAGTAAACTTAAGTAAAAATTTTCAATAATAAAGGTTAATTTTAGAGATTAAGATATTTGGTATGAGAGAATATGACTATGTTTTTCTATTGTAAGTAAGGGAATTTGTATTTTTGAAATATTTAAAATCCTAGAGATCCATGTAAGAAGAAAAGAATAAAACTCTATGAAAAATCTTTAAAGCTAATATAAATTTATAAAGTAAAGGAAAGTGAAAAGTTAATAACTTTAAGAAGAAGATAATGAAGTTCAAAATCATTAAAGACTATCCAAATATAGTAATCCTCACATAAGAAAAGGGAAGAAAAGAAAAGAAAAGAAAAAGAATTGAAAATTATCCTAAAGAAGGAAAGAAAAGAAAAAGAAAATAAAAGAGAAAGAAGTGAGGAGAAGCTTGAGGAGATGCCTGATTAAAAATTGGCTTCACTTGAATCAACTTAAAGAAGAAGGCTTAGCTACATTTTCTAAACTTATATTTCAGTATTAACATATTTATTAGTAAATTTTCATGTAGTTTTTTTTTCATATGGATATTCTAATTGGCTTTAATATGAATAATTTGCAATATTACTTAAAAAAATAGAGAATAAAAAAACTTAGACTTGACTGCTAAATATTCTTATACCTTTAGTATTAACTGGAGTTATTTTACATTTTTCTTAAGTTATACTACTATATTTAGTGGACTAAAATATAGAAAATTAGATGTTAAAATCATTGCCATTAGCCATATTTTCTATAATAAAGGAGTTACTTGAGGACAAGTAACATTTAGATTTGGGGGATTTTGATATACCAAAAATATATGCATTTTTAGACCCATATTTTTATACTCATTTTTGGTGACATTGCACTTTAAAGGAATATATTTTTCATATTTTATTGCAGGTTGTTGATTTTTAGGACTTGAAGCAAAAAAGAAGCAAAAATGATGGAATTTCGAGTCAAAATGGAGTTTTTGAAAAAATGTTCAGCGCCGACGGCGCCGGACTAGTTACCGATGGTGCCGTTTGACAGTGAGCATGGTCTAATTAAATGGCCATTGGCACCGACGACGCTAGAATGGGCGCTGACGGTGACAGTGTCAGTGCAAGTCCTGTTTCTACAAGATTGGGACAATTTTGGACGCTTTTTGAAGAGTTTTTATATGCAACTATTGGAAAACTGACCTTAGGCTTTATTTAAAGCTAAAATTGACCAGAGAAGACCCCCCTTTGCGCCTCTTCGCAACCTTTAACTGTTTTCCACTTTTTTTTCGTGCCATTCCACAACGTTAGTCATATATTTCATATATTGTTTTTAGTTTTTGTGGTGGGTTTAAGTGTGAATTCTTCTCTAAAAGTGTTGGAGAGGGAGAGAAGTGAGAGATTTATTTTTCCTACATTTACTAAGAGTGGCTACAATGGTTTTGCTTTGAGAAAGAGTTTCAAATAAGTGTTGTTTGTTTATTATTGTTGTATAAACTTTCTTTTATATAAAAAGATTATGCTTTGTTAAATCTTTCTCATGAAGTCTAAGTAGTTTTCTTTATCTTTCACCCTACTCTGAGATATAGTGAAATGAAGAGATAATTTGGATGTGCCAATGTTAAAATATAAATTAAATTGTGATGGTTTTTCAACTCTGTTCTTAATTTACTCTTTGATATGATCAATTGAATTGTTAAAATATGTTGTCAAACATATGATCCGGGAAATGAAGTACGAGTTCTACAACAAAGTGAGAATCACATTTAATTCCTTGAAGGAGTGCTTTGTTCATGGAATTAAGTGCAAAAAAATAGGAAAAAATACATTTTTGTGTGTAGAATTAGAGATTTTTATGATGATTGACTAAAATACCCAATTTGATCTTAGTGTTTAAGAACTAGAGCAAGAGGTAGCCTTCAGGGGATGGGAAGTGGGAGGTTTGGAATGAGAGCCAGTATCCTCCTAGTGGGAAAGATGTTTTTTCATATTAGAAAACTTCTTCCCATAAACATAGTTTAGGAGTTACTGTTTTAAAATTTGCATTTAAATTTTTCTAGTAGTTAATAATTTAGTTCTGATAGAATCTCAAACATTCAAATTTAGTTACAGTAATTTTGTTGTATTTCTGTGAATTTCCTAGTTAATTTATCATTTCAAATTAAAATTATCATTTCAATTTATCATTTCAAATTAAAACCTTCCTCATGGGATCGATATTTGGGGCTTAAATAGAAAGTTTTGTATTACTTGATAACAATATGTATACTTGTGTAGATACCCAACATTAAGTGCTTAACATTATTATTCAAAAAATACCACAACACATTTTTGGCACCGTTGTAAAGTGGAGTCAGTTTTATAAATTTTACACAACTATATTTTCTGGGATCAGTAATACCAAGTATTAAGTCTTCATTAGTGAAGGTTACTCCAGTCTATTCCTTAAAAGAAAAATCTTCATTAGAGGATGTGCTGGCAAACTGAGCTAAGCAAATTTCTAGGTCAAGTAAGGCCATAACCAGAGATTCCCTCACCTTCTTTGACAGGATTAGAGCGCCGTAGATGCTTAGCTTGGCTGACAACCACCTAAGATGAGCTATTATGTTATACTCCACTTGATTATGCACTTCTTCCACTGATGGAGGTAGAGGTGGTTCTTCTTTAGTGACTATTTATTTTTCGTTATTCATTGGAGCCGTCCTAGGGGGTAATACCTTTCCATTTTTGAAAAATTTTTTTGTAATCTCCTCTTCTTTTGATGTTGTAGTCAACTCCTCTGGTGTTGACTCTGAGTCTTAAAATCCCAGGTTGATTGCTATCAGTATTCCTCGCACTCATGACCGGCTCTTAACTCTTATAACTATAGTAACTGTTATTGTATTTATCTTCTTCATTTTCATTAGTCAGCTTATCGGACTTAAGTATGATTTGAAGATCAGTTTGGGAATCAAGATCAAGGTTCTTTTGGTCATGGTCCGTTATATTGTCAAGAAAGACACCAAAATCATAATCATTATATTCAAAGACCCCAGAGGGGAAAAAAGATAGTTATACATGTTAGCGATTTGAGCAATTTCTCCTCTGAATCCGAAACAACCAATCCAACAGTGGTAGCCCCTATCCCAACCCTCATCATATAGGTCTTCATCTCATGCATGATCTCATTCTTCTTCTTCTCCGGCTGTGGTGTATTCTCTTGTGTAATCTCCATCTTTTATTAGGCAACTACAGACTTTAAACAGCGTCTTGTGTTGACATGGTCCAAATCTTGTCTAGTATTTTTTAGATGACCGACTCTAAAATTTGCTCCAACCACTTTCATCTGAATACAAATCTATCAGAGTGATTAGCTTGGCCAAAATTGTATTTTTAGAACCTTTTTAAGGTTCTTCTAAATATCTTTTGGGATCATTATGGTTCCCTCTTTGTGACTCCTCTCATACCAATCCCTGAAGCTAAAATAGTCCTCAATGGTGTGTCCAAGTAATATGTTGTATGGGTAGTAGTTGGAGTGATCCTTCTTTTCAACCACTTTGGGTTTCCTCGGCTTTGTCTCTCTGAACTCGGGCTTCTTCATCAAATTTCTGAAGATCTTTGGCACAACATCTTCTTTTAAGGAGTATACCCTGTTTTTCCATTCTGTAAATGATGGACGCTATCTTACATCTATCCAGTATGGTCCCCTTCGAAATGACTTTTGACCAAACTGGCCATATTGCTGAGTCTGCTGCTCCTGATGAGACTGATCATGTTGTGATGACTGTTGGGCACCCTGACAAGACTACTTAGCATGAATCCTCATTGGCTTCTACCTTTATCGACCGTAGCCACCGTCCCAGATTTCTTTTCAAATGTCCTGACTGCTCAAGATTTCTCAGACTTTTCCAAAGCTTCCCTATGCTTGACTTCCTCTTACAAGTTGTTAGCCTTATCGAGTAACTTCTCAAATGACTTAATAGTAAGTTACTTGAGCATGAATGATATTTGTCAATGAATGTTTTAAACAAAATCTCAATCACATGTTTTTCCTATATCTGAGGCTCACACTTCATGCTCAAGTTTCTCCACCTCAAAATATAGTCAACCAAGGTCTCATTGTATTTCTGTCTTTCCACTATGAGGTCTCCTACGGTGACATGGTGTTGTGCTAAAACAAACCTCTTCACGAACAAGTGCTCCAACTCGGCATCTTCACTGATCCATTAGTCAACTCAGTATACCAATCAAATTCTATCCCTGATAAACTGCTGACAAATTGGTAGAACAATGACGCTTCATTTTTCCGGTATTACAACAACTGGCTCTAAACTAGGCTATATGCTGGCGGAGATTTTTAGTCTCATCGAACATCTTGAAGTTTGGCTGCACAAAACCATTGGGGTATGGTATGGACTCAAATTCGTTAGGGTAAGGTCTACACTTTCAAATCGATGACCCTCCATTAGATTGGACTAAGGCTTCCCTCACTTACTGTTCGACTACCTACTTTAATTCAGTTTTTGATATCAAGCCCTGGATAGAATCTTTCTTTTGCAGATCATCTCTACTGGCAAAAGTGACCTCCCTCCTATCATCTGTAATCTGTACAACTTTTGGTTGGATGACCTCTGGTGAAGCTAATTGCTTTGACTGAGATTGTCCATGAATTGTATCCATGGCAGTCATCCATGAGTTGTATCCATGGCAGTCATAGTGGCAGCCATCTCCTCCATCCTTTTCTCCATTCAGATGCTCTATTCATCTCTTAGTTGAATGACCTTTTGCAAGTCACCCACATCATTCTCCTCATTAGAAAGTGGAGCATCATACGCCAACGTAGTGACCCTAGTCTCAACAAACATTAATTTCCTTTAACTCCTCATCAAGATAATCCAACAAATCAAAATCTTTGTCGTCATCAACACCCACTCCTCACTCTTTAGCCAACTCTGCAATCTTATCTCTGAGCTTTTCTACATTATCACTGACTAAATTCTCTTGAATCTTGAGATTTATGGGTTTCTCTTGAACATCATTCTACTGTACAATGGAGTTTGTATCAACAGTGGCAACAACCTCTAGCATATCTGACCTATGCTTCATTCCACAAAAGTACCTCATGGGCTAATCAGAACGAGCTGGTGTGGCACCCTTACCTAACCACTCTCTCTTCATTGATGTTGATTCTTTAAGATGGAGTATCTCAGAGGAGGCATCGGTGGGTTGAAGAGAAATATGTTGGCCACGGTGTGCACCAAGTACACCATTAATAGGTCTCTTCCCCTTATCCTGCTTCGGGAAGTTTTCATAAATGGCGTTAGGTGGTATCCTTGGACCCAGACGTGACTTGACCAGTCAACATCTTACAGACTTCGAAGTAACGGTGGTAGAATTTGTGACGGTGGAAGTGCTATCAAAATGGCTTCCATGAGGAATCTGACTAGAACACGGGCTGGAAGTACTTCAACTGATCTCTGGAACAAGCGGACAATTCTGACATCCTTAAAATTTTCTTTCTTCATGCAAAGTGAAACTATGCATCCCATTCACTTGAGTAACTCAGTAATAGTACATCCCTCCTTTGAAGGCAGTCTTTCAAACGCTACACGGACTTTTGTGATAGGAGTGGGCCTCTCCCTTTCCTTACCATGATCCAGTAGTAATAGCAGAGTAACAAAAATCCAATTGATGCTCTCATCCCCAGTAGTATCCATCAATGTATGAAACCTACTTCCTCATAAGAGAGGAGCAACCTCAGGTAATCCAAGATCCTCCTAGTGAGGAATCTCATCAACAGGGGCTATCTCCGTAGCCTTGGCCCTGGTAGCTCTTTGAATGTTCTAGTTTCGATTTCTTCTTTGCAACTTGGTCGATGGCTTAACCCCTAAACTGGAATCGATTTCAAATACTAACGGTAGAGTAGTGTATGCATTGACTGAATCCTCTTCAATCAAAACTTCTTTTTTATTAACTGACGATATGGTAGAAATAATAATAGTGAATCTCACAGCAGTAGGTGTAACGACTCTCGAGCGGATGGATGTGAGGATGACAGACTTAACATGTGTCATGGAAGTAGCGATCTTTGCCGTTTTGTAAGAAGGAAAGTCCCGAGGACAGTTCAAATCAAACATATCAGACTACTCTTGAGCTTCTAAAGCAGCAACCTTCATCGCGATGAATGGGGCCTTGCCAAGATCTACCTCAAATTTATCAAATCCAGCTCCAAACCTAGTCATCAGTGCAATGTTACATGCGTTGCGGCTGGTAGGCAGGTTGCAAGAGAAAGTGAGATTAGCAGCATCAAATAATAAGTTCTGAGGGTTAGTATCGGTCACCACTTTGTAATTTTATCACACACTAAAAATTAACAAAGGTCATTCTATAGACTGGACACATCCTTTCTTATTTTCATTTTTAAATTTATTTTTTATTTCTAATTATAGTGTAAAAGAGTTTTGACTAAAATTAAATGAGGGTGAAGAGACATAACGACTTAGCTTGATTTGCAAAAAACAAACCAAACCAGAAAGATATGAGGAAACAATAAAGTTTAGGACTCCGTGTGGGACCAGCTTCACAACGCACATCGCCCAGGTGGAGCTGGTCCACCAACACACTTATTGAGGTTCCGACCCCATAAAAAAGAAAAAGAACTAAATGACTCCTGAACCTCTCTATTTAAAACTGATTAAACATACGGTCTTGGATTCCAAAAGAGTTGACCGTACTTTCCTAAGAAAGAAATAAGCAAATCATGTTAACAAAAGAAGGGTAATTTGGTCCATAGGGGGATGTAGACACATTACCAATATATGTAGACAAAAGCCTTCTGATCATAATGGAGAGAGAAACTAGTCCCCAGCGGAGTCGCCAAAAGTTGTCGGTCGCCTTTTAGGGAAGATATATTTAATATATGCATATTTATTATAATTTTTAGAAAGTAATATTTCAATTTTTAAAAATACGAGACCGAACCGATCCCATATAGATTAAATAAACAAGCACAACACTACAAGTGACATACCTATCCCAAGGAATTGACATATCACTTATCCGTGAGGCTCAATTAAATAAACTAAAGAATTTATGACTTCCATTTTAATCTGCAAACTTCTATGTTAACTGACAAGTTCCTCCATCTATTATAGAAAATTAGACAGATTTTATCTTAGGTTGGGTTCTAAAGTTTCATATAAGGGCAAGCCCTTATAGTTATTTACATCTTAAATGACCAACGTCACCTAATAAAACTCTCGATTTAGATCAGAAAATATTATCTTCAATAATTTCAAGAGGTAGGACTTTTCAAAGATTGTACCAAAGAGTGTAAAATGGGAAAGAATAAAATTTAAAACATTGTTATTGAATCCAAAGGGCAAAATCTAGGAGATTTCCCAGATCCTGAGGAGAACCATGGTGACTTCCCAAACTACCTATGGTTTGGCTTCAATTTCAAGAAAAAATTATAAAACTTTTCATCCTGCAAATTATTATTAATTAGGGGTTACATTTGCATTATTCAATCATAAAAATAGCATAGAAGATTGGATGATTAATTTCATAACAAACGATATCCTCGAACCTAAGGTGACTAAGGGTGTAGATTATACAACATAGTTGTAAAAAAGTCTAAAGATAAAGTGACGAATTATGTTGTACTAGGTAAACGACCTCAAAGTCCTATGACTTATTATTTAATTCTAAGAAAGATTTGCTATTGTAAATCCACTTCTCGTTCTGCCCACGGTGCTAGCTCCAAACTCCTCATCGAAGTAGCATTCCTAAAGCCTAAGGTTCAAAATGTTTAAATGACAAGTTTGTTCAATAATTATAGAGGGGGGTATGGGTTAAAGTTGGTTAGAATGACACCATTTAGGATCTCACGGTACCCTAATTTTAATACCATTGTTTTTTTTTTTAATTTACTTAGTCTAAACGAGTTGTTAAGCTCATTTAAACTGGGGAGTTCTCCTTAACAATCATGGGTTACCTCATCCAAGGGACTCCCATAAATCCAAAAGGACATGTTATGAAATTTTTGTTTTCCTTAAAGTTGTTTAGTTTTGAAAATATGGTTTTGTTATTTTTTAATTTTGGAAAAAGTTTTGCAGGTAAAGTAAGCAAGTACATGTAACAAAATGCAGTAAAGTAAAAGGAAAGAAAATTGCATTACAAAATTGTCAATGCGCATCTGTCATTTTCTCGCACAAACTTTAAGATCACCCAATTTAATTGACATCTAAATTATAATAATTAGGGGAAATTATAATTATACTCTTGTTTTGGAAGAGTGAGGAATTGGTTTTTACCTCTTAATCTCTTCTGTTTCAACCACCTAGAAAGCCAATAATGATCATCCATTACCCATTACCCTTTGATTTATCCTAAGTGCCAATTAGAGCTTAAATTCCATAATTACCATTTTTCCCTTTATGGCCTTACCACATCAAAATTATTTAAATTTAACTCAAGTGAGTTTGAAATTTTAATGCGACCCCACTCATGGACCATTTAAAATATCAAAAGATAAATAATAATTTTTCTAATTTTTATTAAACTTGTATAATTATTTTGGCTCAAAAATAGAATTTTTAATATTAATTTATTTAATTAATAAAAGTAAGATCTATGTTCATGGGAAAATTATTGAAGGTTCACCTAGGTCAAAGAACCACTTGGACAAAATTTCATAATTTTTAAAATTATATTTTAATTATTATAGTTTTTTATTGATTTTAATGATTCATTAAATAGAAAATATATTTTAATTTCAAACATTTCTTTTTATATTATTATTAAATCTCTCTAAGTCCATAGAACTCAGAGAAACAAACTTTTCACTTTTTTTCAATTTAATTTTATTTATTATAACTATTTTAATGTTCAATTAAGAAAAATAGACTTTTATCATTTTAAAATAAATAAATAAATTAGAAAACTTAGGAAACATTTTTTAAAGGGTCCCAAGTTATCTAGGAACAATTAAGAACATTTTATGGCATTTTTATCTTTTTTTCAAATTTTTAGTTATATTTATATTTTTTTAATTTAAAAAGTAGCTAAAAAATGAATTATTTATCTTAAAAAAAATTTTATTTTTCCTAGGTGCCCTTAATCACATGGAACTCACGAAATTATTTTTAATAATTTTTTTTAATTTTAGTTTAATTATTTTAATAATTTTAATGCAAAAATCCCATTTTACTTGAAAAATAGACTTTAGTGATCAAATTAACTCAAATTGGTTTCAAATTTCTAAAATAAATGAAATTGGTCATTATTTATAGTGTGGAAACAACTTTGTTAATTATTTAATAATATTGTAATTGTTTAATTTTTTATAAGTGAAAATGACTTAACTAGCTATAATAACGTGCATAAATAATTAAACTTAATTTATAATTTTCTTATAGTCCTCTGACCATGGGGAACCTAGCAAAATAAATGTCATATTTTTCTTATTAATATTTTTATTTATATAATTAATTAAGTCAAAAATGGGCCAATAGACTTAGAAATTAAGGTTTCAGAGCTAGATGTGTTCTCTAACCTTGGAAAAATTAGGAGACATCCTCACTATCATGAGAAATCAACCCCTAAAGTTTCAATTTATGGTGATTAAAATTTATTTAATTAAAATTAAAAATAGTCCAGAGGGTATTTAATTAATTAAAAATCATTCGCATATGAAATAATTTTTATTTTTATTCCACATTATTCTCCTCTGTTCACTGAGCAACATGGTATTTTTCTTTTATTTTTCTAATTTTTATACACCAAGTTATGAATTTCCTAAATTAAATGAATTAAATAAATTATAATAAATCCTATTTTCTAACTTAACCACATGGCAGTGTAGTCATCCAACGACGCTTTGAATGATCACTCAGCGCTTTCCTATTTAACATCACCATCCATATAGCCACCCTGTCTACACGCACTTTAAGGATCTTCACTTTGTCTGGCGTAATCCAAGCCATCCAACCATTACACGTGCAATCCAACTGTTGCGGTTCTTCATCCCTCACTGGTGTATCTCATAGACCATCCATATTTAAACCCTAAGATCTCTCACCACGCTCAACCAAATTACACGGGATTTATTCCTACACCTTTATCTAGTCCAAACACATATATTTATATTATTACATGCTCATGAATTTAAATTTTTCTTCATAGAAGCCCAAACCGAGCTCGATTTGGGGAAAATTGAGTTTACCAGAGTCTGATAAGGGAGGCCTTAATCAGATGCATACGGAATCTTCAGTGAGACTGATACACCTTAAAAATGGGCAATCTTTCATATGTTTTTAATGCTTGTATTTGGTAATTTTCAATGATAATGTACTTTAAAGGAATGTATTTTGTATATTTTTGGTTTCAGGTACAGAAAATGGAGTTTTGGAGAAAAAGAAGAAAAAATGATGTAATTTGGAGTAAAAATGAGCAATAAAGAAAATTTTGCCCTGACACATTTAATATGTCTTTCTATGAAAAATTTTACTTTAAAAAACGGTTATTTTTATGCTTTTTTTGTAGGTCTATCTGTCAGGAACGCAACACAATTGAAATGAGGTGAAATAGAGCTAAAATGGAGCCAAACGAAGCAAAATGGTGGAGCTACATAGGGTGGGCACCAGAGCCAGTGCTGCCAGCACTGAAGAGCAAAAAAACAAAAAGAAAATGACACTGACAATGTCCAAAATGGCACTGACGGCGCCCGGGATGGTCATGGATCCATTTTTGGTAGTTTTTGATGTTCTTGAGGACTCCCAACTGATTCAAAGACCCCATGAAGCAATTCAATGAATCTAGACACTTGGATAAGGCTCTTAAATGAAGAGACGTGTCTTTTGGATGAATAGATTTATCCCTTGGAAAAAAGGAGGGAATTTGTGTCTCTTTAAAAAAGAGGGCTTGACACCTCTCATATGCATGTGTGTGTGTGTGTGAGGGTGTGTGTGAGTTAGAAAATTTGGAGAATATTTAGTGATCTTAGAATAGAAGTATAAATGTAGTTTCTACTTTTTTAGAGAGATTGGTGAAGGGATTTTGAGAGAATTTGTAAGGGAATGATCTAGCATTGCATGGATCCACGGGAGACTTTGTGGGAGAGATTTTCATCTTTCTTTTAAGGGGAAAAAGCTAAATATTGTGTTCGTCATAATCTTATGATTTTGTAAATACTTATTTTCTTTGATGTATAGAAGTTTTTTGTTGTGTTTACTTCGTGCTTTGTAATGTGTTTCTCTTACTCTTTCTTCTTCTTAGGATATAGTGGCATGAGAGAAATATGTCATTATTTTTCTTTTACTTTTATTTTACAATGAGTAGGATTCATGTTTTGGATTTTGGGATGCATGCTTGAAAAATATTTAATTATAAATGTGATGGTTTTTATTTGCACTTCATTTACATTACAATAAAGGTCTGCTGTAGTGTTAAAATTTGTTGTAATTACATTAAGACCAGAGAGGGCGGTGTAATTCTCAACAAAGTGGAACCACATTCAAATTCCATGGATGGTGAAGTTCATGGGGGTTGGATGCAATTAAATAGAGAAATATACTTTGATGGGCGTAGAATTGGAGATTTTAGGGTGACAGACTAAAATCCCCAATTCAGTTTTAGTGTTTAAGGAAATAAGACGTGAGTTAGCCTTCAGAAGAAGGGAAGTGGGAGCTCTGGAGTGGGAGCTAGTATCCTCCTAGCCTAGCCATGGTTTTAGGGACTAAAACTAAGATTTGCTAATGATTTTCTATAACACTGAATCAGGGTAGAGAATTAAAATTTCTCTTTTTTGGAACATACATTATTTAATGTATCTCATTCATTTATATTATCCAACTCACTACATAAGAGTAGTAGTTCTCACTACATAAGAGCAACTCACTACATAAGAGTAGTAGTTTTGAAAATCTTAAAATTCTCCAAACCAATTCATCCAGAAAGGGTTATCCTTAGAATTTAATATTTACATTTAGGAATGGTTACAATCGTTATATTTAAAATTTGCATTTTGGAGTAGTTTCTAGATAAAACACCATTTTAATCGACATTTTTAATCGACATTTTGACATTTTAAACTAAGGACTAATAGTAGTAAACTAGAATTTGACTAAGGACATCTTTCCTCACTTCCTCGTTGGAACAATAATCGGGACTTAATCATAAAGTCTTATATTACTTGAGCGATACATATACTTGCATTTATATTATTGTGACTATATATAATATATAAAATTAAGCATATAGAAATTCGCATCAAGTTTTTGGCGTCGTTGCTGGGGAGCTTCGGTATGAACTTTAGGAGAATTTTAGTGGAATTATTTAGGCTTAGACTTGGAAAATTGTAGTGTCGTAACAGCTTTTTTTGTGTGAAAAATGTTTTTTTTTTGTATGAAAAAATTTTTTATATGAAAAAGTGTTGTGAAAAAACTATTTGTGTAAAAAATAAGGTGTTTGTGAAAAATATTTTGTTGTGTTGAATATATTTTTATTTTGTTTGTTTAATTGTTTATGTTTTGTTTGTTTTGTTGCGTATGCAAAATAAAGGATTTGCAAGATTTATGCCTTATGATCTTGTGTTAGAAAAAAAAAAGAAAAAAAATAAGAAAATAGAAAGAACATGAAGAACCATAAATGGAAATGGAAAACATTAAAAATACTAACTTAGAAAATCATCATAAATATTTTAGGGATTATATAAATCCTACGACATCCTACGACAGATGAAATTCAAATTCAATCAAGTATACAAATCCCTGTCATAGAAGCTGACTCATTTGAAATAAATCCAGATATTATCCGACTGGTGCAGAACAATAAGTTCAGGGGAATTCCTTCGGAGGATCCCTATTTAGACTTATCAAGTTTTCTAGAACTATGTGCAACATTTTGTTATAATGGCAAGTCAGATGATTTTGTTGGAGTAAGGCTTTTTTTCTTTCTCACTAAGGAGTAAGGCTAAAATGTAATTATACTCATTAGCACTTGGCTCTATTAAAAGTTGGGAAGAGTTAAATCAGAAATTCCTAGCTAAGTATTTTCCTCCTTCAAGGACTATTAAACTTAGAATGAAATAATATTATCTCATTTTGTCAGTATGAAGGGGAATCAATATACAAAGCATGAGAAAGATTTAAGGAACTCCTAAGAAAATGTGAACACCATGCTCTGCCCAATTCGTTAATCAATGAAACTTTTTATAATGGGTTAGTAGAATCCCTTAGGTTTATAATTGATGCTAACACTGATGGATCATTAATGTCAATATCATTTGATGAAGCATATGCATTAATTGAAGAAATGACTACAAATGAATTTCAATGGCCATCTACAAGGGTAAATCCTAAAAATATAGCCAATTTTCATAATAAAAATGCGATTGTAATTCTTGCATCTCTGGTTGCTGCAATATCAAGAAAGATGGACCAATTTGGAATGAACCAGCCTCAATTTATTCCAGTAAGTGAAGAAAGTTCATTAGGGCATATGATTGATTCTAACTTATCATATAAGACTTTAAATACCATAAATAACTTGTATTCTAACTTATTTAACCCAGGGTGGAAGAACCATCTTAATTTTAACTGGTATCACACTACTTGAGGTGGAAACTAACCATGGGAAAATAATCATGCAAATCCTAATGGAAGTTGGAATAATCAAGGGAACACAAACTATAGACCTTCATATCCACTATACTCTAACAATGATCAACTATTTGAGGATAAGAAGTTTTCTACAGAAGAAGTGGTATTGCAAATGGGAAACCAGTTGCAAGGTCAAAATGCTACGATTAGAAACATAGAGAATCAACTTGGATAAATTGCTAATTCACTTTGCAATAGAACTCAAGGAACACTTCCTAGCAACACTGATATCAAACCTAATGCGAAAAATAATGAACAAATAGAAGCTGTCCAATTAAGAATTGGAAGAGAGATAGAAGATGTTGTCAGAAAAGAGAAAGGAGTTGTGAGAGAAACAAAGAAAAATAAAAGACCCGAAGAACATGTTTCTAAGGATCTGGAAAAATTAATATCTCCAACTAAATTCAATTTAGAAGACCACCACCTCCATTTCCTCAAAGACTTAGATAGCATGAGTTGGATAAACAATTTTTAAAGTTCATGGATGTACTTACAAAGTTAACGATAAATATTCATTTTACTGAAGCTTTGAAATAGATGTCAAGTTATGTAAAGTTTATGAGAGAGATATTAAATAAGAAAAGGAAATTTGGGGAGTACGAGACAGTTTCACTAAGTGAGGAGTGCAGCGCTATATTTTAGAAAAAGCATACTGAGAAACTTAAAGATCCTTCTAGCTTAACAATTCCTTGTGTATTTGGAGAAAGTTTATGTGGAAAAGCTTTATGTCATTTAGGATCGAGCATTATTGTAATACCTGTATCTATATTTAAAAGCTTAGCTTTAGCTGATATTTCTCCCACTGTTATAACACTTCAGTTAGCCGATCAATCTATCATTTATCCAAAAGGGATCATAGAAGACGTGCTTATTAAAGTGGATAAATTTATCTTTCCTATGGACTTTATTATATTAGATCTGGAGGAAGATAAAGAATATCCCATTATTTTGGGGAGACCTTTTCTTGTTACTGGACAAACTATAATAGTTATGCAAAAAGGAAACTTAACTATGAATATTAATGACCATGAAACCACTTTTGATGTTTTAAAGGCTATGAAGTATCTAACTGAGAGAAAAGATGATGATTATTTTTGGATGGATGAAATTGATTATCTAATTAAAAATGATTTCAAAAAATGTTTTGAGAGTAAGTTAACAGATGAGATCGAAATGGACTTTCATGATGAGTCTAAAATGTTGTTTAAAGAAGACTGTATATATGTTTAGACAAGGTGTGAAATGATAGACGTTACCGAAAATATTAAACTTTTAATTCCATCTATTGAAAAATCTCATGAACTAAAAATGAATATACCCTATACAATTTTAAAGCCTACCTATTTAGTTAATTCATCTACACCACCAGTCTTTATATCTTCATATTCGACTCAATCATAAGATGAACCTGAATTGAATGATGAAATCAGTTAAAGATCTCTTATGAATGAGTTACTCAAAGCCACTGAATGGCATATTCTGTGGTATATAGACAAAATGAATGAGATTCTGATGTTGGGATATATTATTAATGAAATTAATAATTAACCCGCAGAGATTTTGCCTAGTGACCCTGAGATAAATTCAAAAGAAATGAATGATGAGCAATTTAAAATTATTGAACTGATTTTTAGAAGAGAATTTAAGGATATGTTTCAAAAGAACTTTTGAGTTGAGAGATGAGGATAAGGATATTGAAAGACCAATAGAAGAAATGCTTGAAGAATTAGAAAATAACTTAAAAGACAAGAGTAACATATAAGAATTTGATCTAGAATATCAATTATCTAGAGAGAATCTGATCTAAAATTTGAGAGATCATGAAGTAGCTTATAATGATCCATTACTTATATAATTTAAGGATGATATCAATATAAAATTTGAGAAAATTACTAGAAAAATGTTGGATTTAGAAGGAAATATGAGGAACAAGGATATGAATCAATCTGAAAAGGAAGAACTCAAAGCAAAAATTTTAATCTGAGGACTTCGTAGGAACCACTGTATCTGAAAAAGATTAGGCGACTGATCAAGGATTACTTAATTGAAATTTTGATCCAGGTGGAATCATTTATTGGGCTAGCAACATTAAACCAAGCACTTTCTGGGTGGCAACCCGTAGTTATCTGTGTGGTTTGATTTAGTATGCTTAAGAGTCATGATTGTTAGTGTTGTATTTTGTTTTCTTTAGAATTGATCAATTTGATTGATGACTGGTAGATATTTGGATTTTTAGTAGTTTGATTTGCTTTTTATGCCTCATGAGAGAGGTGATTTCTTAACTTCTTATTATGGTTGGACTTGTACGTTCTCTTGTAGTAGTTGGATTGACGAATCCACTACAACTCGGGTCTAACGCAGACTTGAGTTTTAGAAAAGACATTATGAATTTATCAGTGACAATTCTATCTCAATTTTATTACTTGCTTTCTTTGACCTTGTTTTCATTGTTTTCATTTGGTAGGAGTAGCTAACCTATTTAATGAGTAATATGTGGATGAATTTACAATATCCTTATAACTATTAGAGGTGCTTAATTTAAAAGATTAGATGATGCCTGAGATTGGTGCCTAGGATCCAATATATCCGGCATAATTTTATCTTTGGGATTAGAATCTATTAATCATTTATAAATACCCAATATATTTGTCTAGTGATTCCATTAGAAATTGAAAGTAAGTTAGTGTGATGTGATGAGTTAAAGGAAGAATTGACCTCATTTATCCTTTTTGTTTTTTTGTGTTTGTGTTACAATTAATAGGGCTTGAAGAACATTTTTATATTCTAATGTTGATACATGTTATGCTAGTTAGACTTTTATTTAGTTAGCTAGTTAGACTTTTATTTAGTTAATTTCATTCTGACATGTTTAGTTTAGATTTATTTTCTACTACATGTTTTCTATCCTGATAAATTATTTTAGATTTTTTTGATAGACATTTGTGGTAGATAGAATTTCTAAACTATTTTTTTTTCCTACTTATATTTTCTTGCACTAAATGCTATACATGTTAAAAGTCAAGTTTGAGGGTAGGAAGAAAAATAGATTTTAAAGCTAAGTATACTTCTTTTTAGTTTAGTATTATTGCATGCATGTTTTACGCTAGATTTACATTCTCCTGCAGTCATTGTATCCTGATTATGAATGTATATAAATTTGATAGGATGTTGTAGTAGCTAGTAGATTCAATTACTTTTCCTTCGTGCTACATTTTATGTAAAATATTTAAAAATGCAAGTTTGGGGGAAAAGAAAATTTTCTTTTGAAAAGAAGTAAACTAAATTTATTTGTCCTTAATTAACTATATTTTTAAATTTAATGTAACATGACCTTGGAATTGGAGTTTAACCTTAAATGACTATATTTATGTTTGTAAATATTATGGTAAATTTAGGTAAAAGTTTTTAATAATGAAGATTAATTCTAAAGTTAAAGATATTTGGTATGAAAGGGTAAGATTATGTGTTTCTATTTAAATTAAAGGAAATTGTATTTTTGAATTATTAAGAATTTTAGAGTTTCATGTAAGAAGAAAAGAATGAAATTTTATGAAAAATCATAAACTAATATGAATGTAGAAAGGGAAGAAAGATAAGGAGTTTTGAATTTAAGAAGGGGATAGTGAAGTTTAAAATTATTAAAGACTATCCAGATAGAGTAATCCTCACCTGAAAAGGAGAAAAAAAAGAAGAAGAAAAAAAAAGAGAAAAATAAAAAGAAAAAAAAGGGAGAGAAAGAAAAGAAAAATTAGTGAGGAGAAGCTTGAGGAGATGCTTAATCAAAAATTGGCTTTACTTGAATCAACCTAAGGAAAATGATTTATTACATTTTCTAAACTTGTATTGAAGTATTAGTAGCATTACTAGTAAAATTTTCATGAAGTTCTTTTTCATATGAATGTTCTAAATATCCTTGATGTAATAAATTGTAATCCTTCTTAAACTAAATAGAAATTAAAAAATCCTAAAATATATTACTAAGTATTCTTAGACTTAGAGTTTGAATCTAATTTATTAAAGGTTTTTCTTATTTTTCAGTATTTTATTTACTAAACTAAAGTGTAGAAGTTTATAAGTTAGTCTCTATCCTAAGTTATATTTTTATATAGTAAAAGCGTTACTTGAGGACAAGAGTTTCGAGGATTTTGATACACCTAAAAAATATGCAATTTTTCTTATGCTTTTAATGCCTATATTTGGTGATTTTTAATGAAATGTATTTTGTATATTTTTGGTTTCAATTACAGAAAATGGAGTTCTGGAGAAAAAGAAACAAAAATAATGTAATTTGGAGCAAAAACGAGCAAGAAAGAAAATTTTGTCCGGGCATATTTTGAAATGTATTTCTATGCTAAACCTCTTTTACACTTCTCACACATTTTTTAATAAAATTATAATTTAAAAAAAGGTTATTTTTATGCTCATTTTGTAGGTTTATTGTTAGGAACGCAACACAATTGAAACAGGGCGAAACAGAGCTAAAATGGAGCCAAATAAAGCAAAATGGTGGAGCTACGCAGGGTGGGAACCAGCGCCGGCGCTGCCAGCACTGAAGGGTAGAAAAACAACAAGAAAATGATGCTGACATTGTCCAAAATGGCATCGACAGCGCCCGGGACGGTCATGGATCAGTTTTTGCCGGTTTTTTATGTTCTTGAAGGATCCCAAGTGATTCAAACACCCCATGAAGCAATTTAATGAATCTAGACACTTACATAAGGCTTTTGAATGAAGAGACATGTATTTTAGATGAATAGATTTATCTCTTGAAAAAAAGAAGGGAATTTGTGTCTCTTTAAAAGAGAGGGCTTGACACCTCTCATATGCATGTGTGTGTGTGTGTGTGTGTGAGGGTGTGTGTGAATTAGAAAATGTGGAGAATATTTAGTGATCTTAGAGTACAAGTAGAACTATAGATTTCTACCTTTTTGGAAAGATTGGTGAGGGGATTTTGAGAGAATTGATAAGGGAATGTTCTAACATTGCATGGATCAGCGAAAGACTTTGTGGGAGAGATTTTCATCTTTATTTCAAGGGGGAAAAACTAAGTATTTTATTCTTTATTATCTTATGATGTTGTAAAAATTTATCGATTGGATTTTCTTTGATGTATAGAAGTTTTTCGTTTTGTTTTCTTCGTGTTTTGTGATGTGTTTCTCTTATTCTTTCTTCTTCTTAGGAAATAATAGCATGAGAGAATTATGTCATTATTTTCCTTTTACTTTTCTTTTACAATAAGTAGGATTCATCTTTTGGATTTTGGGATGTATGCTTGAAGAAGTTTTAATTATAAATGTGATGGTTTTTCCCTGCACTTCATTTACATTACAATAAAGGTCTGTTGTAGTGTTACAATTTATTGTAATTACATTAAGACCCGAGAGGGCGGTGTAATTGTCAACAAAGTGGAACCACATTCAAATTCCATGGATGGTTAAGTTCATGGGAGTTGGATGCAACTAAATACGAAAATATAGTTTGATGGGCGTAGAATTGCAAATAAATAGGAAAATATTGAATTTCATGCAGGGTGGCCACAAAACCAAAACTATCAGGATATTTTGTTAGCCACAGAACCAAAACTATCAGGATATTTTGTTAGGTGACCTCCCTGTATGAAAACTAAAACTATCAGGATAGCCACAAAATCTAAAATCAACCAAGATCTAAAATCAACCAAGATAAAATTTACCCCCATAACATTCAAAATATAAAACAACTCAAAACTTAATTACAAACATCACACAAAACTACAACTTCAACTAAATTAAGATGTCTCAATCAAATGATCAGGAATTCCTCAGAGGAGGTAACCTACAGTTGCTAACAAGGCTTCCCACGGTCTAAATGAAATTATGGAACTCATTAAGTTGAGTTTAGTAAATTCATTTGAACTAAGTGAATCCAATAGAAAATAGTGGTGCCAGAACGAGGGAACCGTGGGATCCTACCCGGTGTCGCTCTAATCAACTTTAATATGCCCCCAAAAAATTTAAAGAACTTCAACCATAGGGCCACCTGATTTAACATCATAACTTAACACACTAGAAAACTCAGACTCGTCGCAGCAAGGAGCTAAACTATTGAAGTCTATCCAACGGAGTTTTGTCCTGTCTCTCACAAGGTTTTCAGCTCAAAAATTGGGCTCTGGCAAGGGGATTCAGGGCAATGTGGGGATTCAGGGCAATGTGGATTCAGGGCAATGTGGTGGTTAGGTTGCACTTAGGAGGTCTCAAAGAGGCTTTGGGATCAATTTGTGGAAGTCACTTAGAGAAATTTTTAGCTCTCCCTCCATGGCCCTAGAGGTGAGCTTTTATGAAAATGGCTAAGGGATGACTAGCATGGCCAATTGGGGGGTGCAATGTGCTGCCAAGGTGGAGGGCAGAGAGGCTTTAAGCTTCAATTTGGATGATGTGACCTATAGGTTTGAATTGGGTTTAATCCCATGAGGGTGGCTGTCTTTTTGTCCATTTTCTGGCTTCTCCGGTGACTAGGATGGCCGAGCATGGTAGGGGGAGGTGGCTAGGAGCTCAGGGAACCAAGGGGAATATGTCACAACAATTTAATGATTTTAGGCTTTATTTTGGCAAAAATATCTACGGCTTATGCAAATATGACATTAAATCCCTTAATTTAGGGGAACTTTGGTCCATGGCTTAGTTTAGGTGGTTTTAAGAGGTTTAGGTTGGTCACTAGGGTCCAATTCATGGCTGTGGAGTCATTAATTTCATGACTTTGGGGATGGTTAGGCCACATTTAGTGCATGGTTTAGAACATGGGTTCAATGTGGGTTCAAATGATCAAAACTTGGGTTTAGGCTAGGTTAGCCATGTCAGTTGACTTAATTGATTGATTAACATGTGTAGATGATTGTTAT
>NW_018219092.1:0-596 GCF_001263595.1 Phalaenopsis equestris | reverse complement strand
GCCTTCCGTTGTAATCCTGAAAACAACGCACCGACAAATAGCTTTCAACATAAAGTATTACGCGAAGATTTTACATACATTACACAATGTTTGTATGTTTACATAAATAACATCTAAAGTTCAATTTTTTTTTGCATTTATAACATTTTATCTATGCATGAAAATATAAAAAATTAGTAATAGCAGTATTTTGGAAGTGGTATGAAGATCTTATAAACGTAAGAAATCAAAGTTCAGGTGTTAGATATGTAAATACAAAATAATTGAGTGGTGTGTATGTAAATTTCATCAATATACACAGTTCATTGTCTCCTAAACCATCTTCATAACAGGAAATGGAAATCCAGACAAATTAACTCAATAAATTCTAAAAGAAAATGGAAGAAATTAGTATGAAATTTACAAACAAGCCACACAATTCTTTTGTATCTACATATGTACCACCCAAAATTTGATATTTACACTTTCCTTAATTGGAGATACAAGTGTTCCATCCTTCCTTTTATGTTATTTCTTTTTTTTTTGTCTTTACTATTCTAGGATTCATGTTAGGTATTTATATCCCCTTTTCATATATATATATATATATATATATA
>NW_018219091.1:14406-14790 GCF_001263595.1 Phalaenopsis equestris | reverse complement strand
GCAGATTCCCAATGTAAGTTTCTACCAGATTCCTACGTGAGATAATGTCCATGTTGACGCTCTGGCAAAACTCGCAAAAGAATCGCCATGTCCCCCAGAGGATTCCATTGATGTCACAATACAGGGAAGACAAGTTTTGTCTTGGATCAACCTTGAAACTCTACACAAGCTCGGGAAAGAAGAAGAAACGATAATTGCGGTTGCGGATATCAACGAAGATTAGCGCAAGCCTTTAATAGAATATTTGCAAACTTGAAAACTACTAGAGGACAAGTCTGAAGCACATCACATTACAAAAAGAGCTATGTCTTACGCTCTAGTGGGTGACATCCTCTAGAGAAAATCGTTTGGCCAGATGTGGCTACGAAGGTTTAGTAAAACCGA
>NW_018219091.1:5287-14264 GCF_001263595.1 Phalaenopsis equestris | reverse complement strand
TTGCCAGGGCCATGGGGTGGTCTTACCCCAACCTCCAAATGTGCTACACGTAACAGTCACCTCGTGGCCATTCGAGTGTTGGGGCACGGACATAATAGGTCTGATAGACCCTCCGCCTTCCAAAGGACACAGATTTATACTCGCTGCTATAGATTATTTTTCCAAATGGGTAGAGGTATTACCATTACGAGAGGTTACGACACACCACGTCCTTCAATTCTTCAAAATCCAAATCGTCGACTATTTTGGAGTACTGCGAAGAATAATTTTCGATAATAGAACACGCTTTAAAAGCACCAAAATCAACAATTTTGTCAAACGACACGGGATATATTTGAGATACTCTACAATTTACTATCTTAGAGAGGCCTGGTTGAAGCCTTCAATAAGACATTGGTATAGATTTTGAAGAAGACACTGGATGAAAACAAAAGAGATTGGCATAACAAATTGTTAGAAGCTTTGTTGGCCTACTAGACGACGTTCAAAACTCCCACTCAGTGTACACCATATATGCTCGTGTACGGATTTGAGGCCGTACTACCGATAGAAATCCAGATGACGTCTCTTAGAGTCATTGTTGCCAACCAACTTACAATGGAAGAAAGTGCAAAACTCAGACTTGAAGAACTAGAGAGTCTTGAGGGAAAACGACTTGAAGCATAACAATATTTGGAACTTTACTAGACAAAGATGGTACAAGCTCATGAAAAATTGGTCCACCCAAGGACGTTTAAAGTTGGTGACCTTGTTCTCATGCTCAAAAGGCCTATTCTTGCACTCCGCAATATAGGTGGAAAATTCGAGCCAACTTGCGAGGGACCATTTGTAGTTGAGAAGGTCTACGTAGGAGAAGCCTATCAGTTAGTGGATTTCCGTGGTGAGAGACCCATGCTACCAATCAACGAACGATACCTGAAGACATACTATGCAACCTGACATTGCTTGATTTGAAATTATAAAATTTTGATTATTCTGGGGTTATCTATTTGACCAAATATCTGTGACCGGGTCCAAAATTTTGTAATAAGATTAACCTCAACATAATGAAAATTTTTGAAATTGCACATTTCAATTTTCTCTTTTTAAACTTGATATTCTACTAAATTAAATTAAATATATACATGAATAAATGGTTTTCTCACCAACATAAAACTAAAATTTTCTTTAATAAATACTGTTTTGTTCTTGTTCACGCTAAATTTTAGCTCACTGATATTTTTTCTATCGTCTGTAGAGAAATGTCAGACCAGAGGCTAATCTTTACTTTTAAAGATGGCTTGAACCTCACACTCAACAAAGAAAGGGCACCGCAGGGTGGCACCATAGACTTCGACATGGACTTTAGCCAAGTCAACATGGACTATGAGGGTCCCCTGATGGATGTGGTTAGCCGTCAGGAAAAAGAAGGGCTACCATCACTGCTAAGGTTTGGCACCAGAGATAGTTCCTCACTGAAGGGGAAAAATGTAATGGTACAACAAGATCTGATGGAGGGGACCAGTTGCCTACTGTCCATGATAGCTATGCTGACTGGAGGCCTAGTCGCTACCAATGATAAAAGAATTCCAGATGCACTGCTACGGAGAACTCAACTCTAACTGCCGAAAGCATAGGGATTTCCTACGCAAAAAGAGGAGATGCATAAAGGGGTTAAGAACTTGCTCACTCTAAGGGGGATATCTATGATTCGGGCATGAGAGAGACCTCTTCCAGCCTGCCTGCTATAGACATTGAGTCAGGATTTATTACAGAGCCAGAGATACTACCAGGTTTAGATGTTCTTTGTACGGGTTGCCCGACCTGCAATGCCGAGATAGCTGCACGTACTTCAGCTACGGGGACATTCGTGGAGTGCCTGGACTGCAATGTCCTCCACCTTGAGCACTATAGTACTTTAGAGGAATACATATCCTATGATGATGGATTTCAGACCACTGATTACCCGATGGATGCAAAATCATATGTCCCGTTGGGTACAAAGCCATATATCCCGTCGGATGTAGAGTCGTACATTCCGCTACAGATAGAGACATCACCAGCATGGATCGCCGTCGATGTTGAAATGAGGGAACATCCCCGATAGCCACCGATCGTCACTACTGCAGAATACTACAAGATAAGCAAAGTAAGCAAAAAAGATTTCAAATTTTATGAAGAAGTGCAAGGAAGGTTCATCATTAGAAGGATTGGAGCTATATACCAAGGTCTTCTCCGAGAGCGATGAAAGAAATATTCTCGACTGCATTTTTTATTTAAGAGACAGGGGTTGAGAGGGCCTGCTAATGGAAAGAACTTATTCCGAGCACAAAAAGTGGATGCGAGGAAAGGGCAGGATCACTATACAGTGCGGCTGCTATTACAACTTTACTAACAATAGACAAGGAAATCCTCTTGGGATTCAGAGACACGATCAGGTGGACCCAATACCTCCCATGATAAAGTGGATGATTAAAATAATGGTCCGATGGAGCATACTGCCAGATGACTGTATTCCTAACAGTTGTATTATCAACATATATGATGAAGGAGATTGCATACCTCCGCACATTGACCATCATGACTTTGTGAGGCCTTTCTGCACGGTCTCATTCATGAGCAAGAGCAACATCCTATTTGTAAAAGAAATAGATATCATCGGCCCTTGCGAATTCAAAGGATCCGTGGAAATCTCACTACCTGTTGGTTCAGTGCTAGTTCTTAAAGGAAACGAAGCAGGCATTCCAAGGGATGGATAACAACAAAATGCCATATGGATTCCGACCAGACCTGGAGCTAGAAGAACTACTGCCGTATGAGCTATGAGAGAGTTGCACCTCTAAGTACATGCAAAGTGAACTCTTGTCCTGGAGCATGGCTTATTAGATCTGCTCGATCAGGAGCTTGCCCCGTCAGACACAGACACTTAGAGGATTCCTTCTTACTACATTTTCATTACAACAAATATGATATGTATTAGACATGCTCAGCCTATGATATGTACTTGGCGAAGGATGTTTTTGGATATACTTTGATGCAGTCAGCATACTGTACTTTTTGAGGCTTTGGCCTACACTCAATCTGTAACACATTTTGAAGCAGATTAATGAAATTTTTTTTAGAAATTGTCTGCTTGCTCAATTGCCCTTTTGTTCGATGGATAAAAGTCATGAACCATACGTTGGTTTGAGATTACAATGAACAAAGAACAAAACAATAAAACTTAATAATAAAGTTCAAAGAAAACACTATTTTGAAAATCAATCAACCAACAAAAATTAAATTTTGAAAAACATATTTTGAAAATTAAACATGATAAAAATAACAAGAAAAGAAAATAAATTTACTGAGTTGATTCTCTCGATGTTGGGGTCTCTTACTCTTTGCTCGTGCAACACGACTATCTTTGTCTTAAATTTCAATTCTCATTTTGGAATCAGTCCCTAACTTCTGATTCCATCTTCTTGAGGTTGGTCCCTAACTTCTGAATCTCGTTCTGAGATTGATACCTAAATTTCAATTCTCATTTTGAAATCAGTCCTTAATTTCTCATTCCCTCCTTTTGAGGTCGGTACCTACATTCCGACTCTTTCTGAGATTGATCCCTAAATTTCAATTCCCATTTTGGAATTAGTCCCTAACTTCTGATTCCCTCTTTGCGAGATCAGTCCCTAACTTCTGATCCTTTTTTAAGATTGATCCATAAATTTCAATCCTCATTTTGGATTCAGTCCCCAACTTCTGATTCCCTCATTGCGAGATCAGTCCCTAACTTTCGATCCTCTTTTTGAGATTGATCTTTAAATTTCAATTCTCATTTTGGAATCAGTCCCTAACTTATGATTCCCTTCTTTTGAAGCCGGCCCTTAACTTTCGATCCTCTTTTTGAGATTGATCCTTAAATTTCAATTCTCATTTTGGAATCAGTCCCTAACTTTTGATTCCCTCTCTGCGAGCTTGGTCCCTAGCTTCTGATCCTCTTTTTGAGATTGATCTCTAAATTTCAATTCTTATTTTGGAATCAGTCCCTAACTTCTGATTCTCTCTTTGCGAGATCGGTCCCTAACTTCTGATCCTCTTTTTGAGATTGACTCTAAATTTCAATTCTCATTTTGGAATCAGTCCCTAACTTCTGATTTCCTATCGGTCCCTAACTTCCAATCCTCTTTTTGAGATTGATCCTTAAATTTCAATCCTCATTTTGAAATCAGTCCCTAACTTCTGATTCCCTCCTTGCGAGATCAATCCCTAACTTCTAATCCTTTTTTTGAGATTGATCTCTAAATTTCAATTCTCATTTTGGAATCAGTCTCTAACTTCTGATTCCCTCTCTGCGAGATTGGTCCCTACCTTCCGACTCTCTCTTGAGATTGATCTTTAATTTTCAATTCTCATTTTGGAATAAGTCCCTAACTTCTGATTTCCTACTTTCGAGGTCGGTACCTACATTCCGACCCTCTTTTTGAGATTGATATCTAAATTTCAATTCTCATTTTGGAATCAGTCGTTAACTTCTGATTCCCTCCTTTCGATGTCGTTTTTTTCGAAGTCGTATCTAAATTCTGACTCTCCTTTCCGGGATTGATACTTAAATTTCAATTCTTTCAATTCTCATCTTGGAATCAGCACCTACACACTGATTTCCATCCTCTATAAACAACCTGAAACTTGATAACTCAAACCCACTCTCCAATTCCCAGCGAGAGATTCTACTCCTTGATTTTGATCAAATATTGACATGCTAATTCCTCAGTGGAAACAAATAGCACACATAATTTTACACCTCCTTCTATGTCTGTTCACTTAGGAGTTTGTATTGGTCTTGTTGATCTCATCGGTCAACGCCAATACGCGCGGTGTGCTTGCCCAGCACACCCCACCTGTTGGAGGTTCATTTGTTGACCTCACTTTTTGTTGAGGTTTAGTTTTTCCTCTTTAGTAACCCAGGGTCTAGCCATTGGACTTTTCCTGTTGACTATTCCTAGAAAAATAGACTATTCCTAGAAAACTAGAAAAGGAACCCTCACCATTAGAAATTCTACACTCCTCCTTGCTCAACTTGAAGTTTCAGATATTCGTCCTAACCTCTAGCACTTAGTAGGTGGGGTGACTATGAGGGAGCTCAAGGAGAGTCACCATAAGACTGCTTGACCTTAAGGCTGACTATAGGTGTTGGTCTTGAGCTAGTTCACTCACTTGCACTCACCCTCACCCACAATAAACTCATGTAGATGGTCTCCTAAACCCACAAGCCCTAGGCTATGGTTTAGATATGACCAGTGCATAAAGGACCCAAATGGGGTTTCCATTGGTACATATCTCACATGTGGTCGTTGGTACCCCAATTCTACAAAAAAATACCCAATTTGATCTCTTACCCCCAAACCTACCCAAATTACCTAAACACCCCCAAATCCTAAATTTGGTCAAAATCCTCAAATTCATCCAAAATTCCCAAACTTGTTCAAAAATCATTTCAAACCTTATGAAAATACCTAAGCTACCCAAAACCACCAAAAATTCCAAATTTACCAAAATACCCCCAAAATTGCCAAAATTACTAAAATACTCTTTGCACCCCAAACTTTCCCAAAAACATCCAAAATCACCCCAAATGCCTCCAAAACCCATTGGTACCCTTCAATTGAACCCAATTTGGCCAATTTAACCATTTTGACCAAAACCCCCAAAATTTGCCTTTAAATGCTCAAATATCCACCAATTTGATCCCAATATCCCCAAATTTCAATCTCAAACTCAAATTAACCTTCAATGTGACCAATTTAAACCAAATAAAAGCTAAATTGGCCCATGCTTTGAGCCCGATTTTGATCTAAGTCAAACCCCCAATTTTGTCCCTATGATGATCCCACCAAATTAAACCCCATGGCCTAGTCAATTGGCCTCAATTTGAATCATAAACTCTTCATAACATTCTTACACATCAATATTGACCTTTAATTGGCCTTGTTAAGGCCTCATTTTTATTAAATTTTGACCTAAGCCCAAGAATCACCAAATTTGCCCTAATTTGGCTGTCTCCAAATTTCATCAAATTGAATGCCTTAGCCCCAAAATTGGCACCCAATTTTTGTTGAAAACACTTCATGACATTCCTATTGACCATTTTCAACAATCAATTTGGACTTAGCCCAAGCTTAGCCCAATCTAGACCCAAGTCTAGCCCAACATGCCCAAAGTGGCCAAAATTCCAAAATCCTTCAAATTGAACCCCAACTGAACTCAAAATCATTTCAACCCGTTCACTAAAAATCTTCATTACAGTCATCTACACAATGTTGATCAACCAATTGGCCTCAAAGTCACGGCTAACCTAACCCAAACCCAACTTTTAGCCATTTGGACCCAAATTGGACCCATGCACCAAAATTGACTTAGCCATCCTAAAGTCACCAAATTAATGTCCCCACTGCCACTAAGCATCCATTATTGACTAGGATAAACTCTTTTAGACTAGGCATGACATGCTATGAACCAATGGATCCCAAAATGAAGGGATTTATGCCCATTTATGGGCCTTAACCAAAAACTTTCCTCATCATCACTTGCCATTGAGGGTTAATTATAATTAACCCTCCCACTGGCTCACCTGACCTCCTGGCCACCACCTTTGGCCCTGTCGACCAGCCTAGTGGACGAAAAACACCAAAACCAAGAGCTATAAGCCAAAATTCAAGCCCAAACTCACCCATCTGAGCTGGCCAATTCCAATTGGTTATAGCACTTCAAAACACTCCACCTAAGCACCATTTTGCACCCCTCAATTGGCCATGACAGCCACCCTAATCCATTTTTATTTAAACCTCACCTCCATGTCCAAGAGGAGAGAGATGAAATTTGCTTAAGCAAACTCTGCCAAATTTCTCTCAGAGACTCCCCAAGACCTCCTCAGTTCAAGCCCACCATTTTCCCCCACTGATCCCTACCGTGGAAGCTCAATTTTGAGCTCAAATTTCTGTCAAAACCAGGACAGAACCCCCCACAGCTCCACAACTCACCAAACTTCAATTACTTATGCACACACCATCCCCACAGTGGCAGAAGTTGATTCCCCACAAAAGCCCCCTATAAAATAGCCCCTAACATAGACTTTGATCGTAGTCTTCAATCAACACTTGAAATCGATCTTGGTCGAATTCATACCTAGACCGTTCACCAGGGCACAAGGCTTCATCTGGAGATTCATTGGGACCAATCAAAGCTATTACAACCATCTGATTGAGGACTCCCCTCTCAGACAAAGGTATTGAGCTCTAACCCTACCCCGAGCTTATTTTGATTCTCCATTTGTAATGGATTGATTTCATACTTTATTAACAGTATATATGTATTCATTTCAAGTAGATGAAGTTTTAGAAACAAACCCCACGCAATTTGGTTGAGTCTAGATGAAGATATTAAGGTAATAGTGTGAACGACTTACGAGTTAGGTCACTTGGAGACAATAATAGTGAGCCGTCCGATCGCGCGTTTATTTCATCAACGGAGAAGATCAAGCCGACCAAATCTTGGTGAGAAAAGTTGGGCCACGTGGCAGCTGAGGTGCATGGCGGCGTCGATTAGCGGAGCGCCGTGTGTGAGTTTGGGGCTGTCGTAGGTTGAGGTGGCGTCGCGTGGATAAGTAGAAAAATATAGATTTTCTGAATTATTTTAAATGAAAAATCCATATGTCGTGTGTTCTTTTAGAGCCGCCTATGATCCAGTCAGCGCCGCGCTAGATAAGTAGAAAAATAGGGATTTTTTAATTATTTTAAATACCTAAACTTCAGAAGTTCATATATTTCTATAAGAAAAGCATAAAAATAAAAGAAAAATACCCTCTTGCTTATTGAATAAAGTAGAATATTGTAGACTAAAAATAAAAATTATTTGACAAACATATGATTTTTAAAGAATTAAATACCCTCTGCGGTATTTTAATTCTCCATGATTAAATATTGCTTACCATGACTTGAAACTAATAGGGTCATTCTTCAACACATAGGGAGTGTTCTCTGATTTTTCTAAGGTCAGAGAGCATCTTTATACCTCTATCCCTAATTTTCAAGCTAGAGTGACCATTTTGACTTATTTTAATTACATAAATAAAAATATCACTTAGAAAATTATGAGAATAATTTTGGTAGGTTTTTTGTGGTCAGAGAAGTGTAGGAAAAATATTTTGATGCTTTGGATTACCTTGTGAATTTCTATATTTAATTAAATGCAAAAAACTTGTATTAATTAATGTAAATTAAATACTTATAAAAAATTAACAAAGTCAATCCCATATTATTCATAAAAGTTATGTTTATCCACTATAAAAAATTTTAAAATTATTTAGTTGAATTCAAGTATTCAAATGGATTTTCTAAAGAACCTTGTATTTTTGTACAAAAATAATTATAATAAAATAAATACACTTCAGAAAATTATGAAAAGTAGTTTTATGAGTTTCTTGTGATCAGTGACACTTAGGAAAAATAAAAGTATTTTTTTGAGAAAATACTTGATTTTTTAGTTTTATTATGAATTTAACATAATTCAAAATAATTAAAAAAATCCCAAAAATATAAAAATATTTTAAAATGTGCCTAATTGTCTCTTGATCACTTGGGATTCATTAAAATATTTTTCATATTTTTTCCAAGTTAAAAAAAGAATAAATTTTAAAAGCTTAAAAATGAATTTCCCTTATTTTTTCCATTAAAATAATCATAATAAATAAATTAAAAATCACAAAAATGCAAATTTTGATTCTCTGAGTTTTCCGAACTCAGAGGAGTCTAATAAAAATATAAAAATAATTTTTGTAATTAAAAAACTGCTTTTCATTTAAATAAATCATGAAATTGATCTAAAATTAAATAATAAAAATAGAAATTTGATTCAAAAAATCATGAAATTTTGTCTAAGTGTTTCTCTGACCTTAGAAAACCTCTAATATTTTTTCCATAAATATAAATTTTATTTTGGATAATTAAATAAATTAACTTTT
>NW_018219091.1:0-5196 GCF_001263595.1 Phalaenopsis equestris | reverse complement strand
CCTCAAAGTCATTTGAGTTGTGTTTAAAGAGTTATGAGGTGAAGTGCCCTAAGGGAAAAGTGGTAATTTTAGGACTTCAGTGCCTTAATCAAAATTTAGGGTTAACCAGGGATAAATGGGTAACTTTGATCCTAATAAACATGTTTGGATGATTGAAATACAATGAGATTATAAGGTAGAAACTCATTGACCTTCTTTGCACAACAGCAACAGATAATAATCTCCCATAATCTTCATGACTTGGAAGTCAACAAATATCAAAAGTTTCTTAAGTGAGAGGCTTAAGCTAAAAGGATGATAATTTGCTTTCCTTAAGCACAAGATTGATGATAATGTGATCTTTAAATGAAAATACATGTCACTTAAATTAAAATCTTAACCTTCACCAAATTCCCCATTATGATTGCTAAGGGCTTGCTAGTGACCTAGGCTCGATATCTAAGCTCAATTGATTTGATTTAGAAGATAATCATGTTGATAATCAATATATTTAAATACTTCATGTCTAACTTTACTTATGGGCACCACAATATTAAATAACTCAAACTTGCTTTAGGGGCACTCACTCGCATAACTCTTAAATGAAACGTCAATTGATTAATCGAGTACACTATCCTTAGGATAATTAAATTTTTAAGTTTCAGTGAGCAACAGTGTAGTCACACTTCAACCTCGAATGATTGATGGAACAATATGATAAGTTCAAAATGAACTTGAAATAATTCAAGGGAGCCTCAAAGTAGGTCAGGGTCATGTCCTAAGCACTTTGGAATCTTTTGTATGCTTTGAAGGACAAATTGAACCTATCGTATTTTGTCTTAAAATCATCTACTAGGATCTTCCGAGATTCAACTAAATCATAACTTGGGATTTGGTAGCTAAACCTTCATCTACTCATGAAGTACTTTCATGCTTATAAACTTGCATGTTAAAATAACGATGTCACCCTGCATGAAAACCAAAATTGTTAGGATAGCCGTAAAACCAAAACCAAAATTAAAATCAACCAAGATAAAATTCATCGCCACAACATTCAAAATATAAGACAACTCAAAATTTAATCACCAACATCACATAAAAAAACAACTACAACTAAATTATGACTTCTCTATTGGATGATTGGGAATCTCTTGGAGGAGGTAGTCTACGGTTGCTAAAGAGGCTTCCCACGGTCTAAATGAAAGTATGGAACTCATTAAGTTGAGTTTAGTAAACTCATTCGGACAAAGTAAATTTAATATAAAATAGTGGTACAGGAAAGAGGGAACCGTAGGATCCTAACCGATGTAATCAACTTTAATATACCCCATAATATTTAAAGAACTTCAACCATAGGGTTCTATCCTTTTGACACAAATGTAAGCCCTAAAAAAATAAAATGGGCATGATGAAACATTTAAATAATTTCTCCTCAAAAATGAAGCCAAACAATAGATAGACTGGGAAGTCACCGAGGTTCTCCTTCGGATCTATGACATCCTCTAGTTCTTCCTCCTTTGGATTCTACAATAAATGTTCCAAATTTGAGCCAATCCATTTTCACACCTCATCGTCCGATCTCGTTGAAAAGTCCTATCCTTTTGACCTCTTTGAAGATAATATTTCGTAATTTTTATCGAGAGTTTTCTTAAGTGACTTCGATCATTTAAGATGTAATTAACTATAGGGGATTGCCCTTATATGAAGCTTGTCTGAACCCAGCTTAATATAAACCCTATTTAATTCTTCATATTAAATAGGGGAAATTGTTGGCAAATAAAACGGTTTCGCTGACCAAAAGGACGTCATATATTTCTTAGTTTATTTGATCGAGCCTCATCCTCAAGTCTTGTGCTTATCTTTCTTTATCCTTCGGGATAGATATAGGGTTTGAGGTATAATACTCTTTCATTTAAACTGTGAAAAGTATGAGGTTAGTTTGATTTCATATTTTTCTAAAACTTATATATATATATGTAAATTAATTGTTTTTTCGAAGCGGATGACGAGATTTCAATTCCGGTGCCGACAGCTTCTAACGGGCAACTCCTTAACCAAAAATAGTACCGACAATTGATTACCAAAGAATCGATCTAACCGTTGGTAAAGAGAACCCCTCCTCCAAGTGAAAGAAATACCTATGAAACCAAGATCAAAGAGGCCCACTTCAACAATTTTTTCATTAAAATGATTAATAAGATTGAGGTTTCCACCTCTACCTCCTATCCTTTCAGATGAATTCATAATCATATTGAAATATCCTCCAGTGTACCAATTATCAGTAATATATTCTCCCATAGCCGCCAGAGTATTCCAAAGAATGTATTTTTTTCTGAAGAACACTACTAGCATATACAAATGTGGCCCAAGATATGAAAGAATCCATTTTAAAGTAAACCAAAACAAATTGCTCCTCGTTTTGCACAATGTTAAGCTCAATGTCATTTTTCCAAAAGATTCAAATCTTATTATTAGTGTTGCAAAAAGAATTATAATTCTTAAACTTTCTAATGATATGTTCCTTATTGACAGAGACAAACAACTCTAAAATAGCAAAAATAGTCATATTATGAACCCTGCTTTAATGCTTATGTCTATTAAGGGAGGCAGGGTCCGTCGTTCCCTTAATATTTCATATCATAATATTAATCATTAAACCTTAACAAACCCCTTCTAGAGGACCTAGGAAAGGTGGTGACTGGCTCCCCATCAGAATGTGACTTACCATCATTAATGATATTGTCCTTATTTAGATGTAACATCTCATTTTTCCTTTTCATTTTCTTTCTACTAGCTTTTTGAACTAACCATTCCTCTTCAACAGCTTAGAAGTAGCCAATATAATCCCATCATTCATCTCATGCACCCGAGGGTCTTGAAGTTCTTTCTCATTTTCCACCACCAAATGTATGGGAGATGGGGGAGAAGTTGTAAGAACCTCCATTAAGCTAACCTGCACTGAGGAAATAATATCATTAGCGTGACTATTATCCTCTAAATTTTCAACCAAAACCTCATCATTAGGAGCAACATATTCAACATTATTAGGCATAACTTCTTCAGTAAACATAACTTCTTCAGGTTGTTTAGTATCTAAATCTTCAATTATGTCAACACTAGGTTGAGCATTGACCCTATTCTCTTCAACTTGTTTATTGGAATCTCTTTCTTTAGCATGACGTGTAATTCCCTGTTTTTGATTAGGATGAAGAAGGTAACATTTACCAACATTGTGACCAAACATATGACAATGTGAACTGTAAGGGGAATGTTTTTCTATTTCCACTTTTTGCCAGTAGCCTTTATGCTTCGGTAAGGGGAATGTTTTTCTATTTCCACTTTTTGCCAATAGCCTTTATGCTCAGTCCCAATCCAGATTTCATCACAAAAGTTAAAGTTATATCTTTCTCAACCAAAATACGTGCTTCAGAAGGCCTATTCAATAGATAAGCAGACCCATCCATTTTTTAAGGTTTGCCATATGCCGCAGCAGAGGGGAAAAGGATCTCCTGGTTGAATAAATGAAATTTTAAACCCGAAAAATGCAACCAAATCGGGATCAAAGGGGGTTCCTCCTTAAGATCAAAATCTGTTGTCCACTTCAAAATTTTCATAGTGGTATTATCAATTTTAATAAAAAGGCGAGAGAATAAACTCGTGTAATCTTCATCATTAGATAATTGAATAAGAATGTGGCGCCCATATAACAAACCAAATTTCCAAAAACCCGTAAGTTTCAAAGCATCAAATTCCCTCTGAATAGATTCCAATTTAGGGTGTCCCAAAACAAACTTCCCTATAAGTGCATGTGGAGCCGACGAAGCTACAAAATTATTATCAACGTTAGATACGAACATTGCTAACTTGCCGTTATTATTACCAGTTTTTTGAATAAAATTATAATCCCTTACATCACATAATGCATCATGAAACAACTGAGGAAAAAAGTCCAATATTACTGATCTTTGAGGATTGAGTCCCCAAGAGAGCCTTCTCAAAAGATCTCTCCATCAAAAACGTAAATAAGCCTCTCAAAAAATCGAAAATCAAACCAACGGCCAAAATATTTGATAAATTGAAATCAAGAGAAAACACAATCCCAAAACACCACAAAATCGTAATCTCTAAATAACCAGCAACAAAAAACCCTAAACTTCTGAGAACTCCAAAATGCAATAATGGAATGATTCCAAAGCCAACTAGAATGATGCAAACACGACAGAAAAGGGAAATAGAAAGAAAAGAACGCAAAAAATGAATTTGGAATGATCTCACCAGCGGATTGAAGAAACACCATCATCATCACCGGAAATCGCCCCAAATTCACCGTAAATCCTTAACACTAGCAGAGCTCCCATCGCCGCCTCCATATATATATATAGCAAAGGGATCTGCTCTTGCATCAACCCACTGGGTTCCAAAGATGGAGAGACTGCAGTCTATTTCTCTGCAGCTGAAATTGCCACACTGAATGAAGAAGTCAAATTTACTCTTGTTGGAAAATTCCAGTTGGCTCACCCCAAAATGGACCTTGTTAGAAGCTTCTTTGATTCTTTAAATTTTATTGAACAATGGAAGCTTGGTTTGATAGATGGCAGACATCTTCTTATCTAACTCACAATGGAAGAAGATTATGCTAGACTATTTGCTAAACAAGCTGTTTCCATATCAGGCGTTACAATGAAAATCCAGAAATGGACTAGAGACTTTGATCCAACTAAGGAGCCTCCTATGGTCCCAATTTGGTTTAAGCCACCTGGCCTTCCATTACCTTACTTCAAGCTTAATGCACTTTTTAACATAGAGAGAGCACTTGGTACTCCCCTTAAGGTTGATGCTCCTACTTTAAACAAGACAAGACCTGCTCTTGCTAGAATTCAGGTGGAAAGAGACATTACTCTCCCTGAGATAAAAAGGATATGGATTGGTTCTGAGGAAGAAGGGTTTTGGCAAGATATAACAGCTGAAAATAAGCCTTATTACTGCCAACATTGTAGAATGTTTGGTCACACTGTTGAGAAATGCTACAGGCTCCACCCTCCTACAAAAAAACTATCTATGAATCCAAGGGTAGCTAGTCAAGTTTCTAATCAGGGACAATACAATCTTACCACCATTGTTAATCACAAGGAGACTGGGCAAAACATTAAAACTCCTTCTGATAGGAACACTATTCCCCCTTCTTCTTTCCCCCCTGATGATCCATTAGGGGAACTA
>NW_018219090.1:0-945 GCF_001263595.1 Phalaenopsis equestris | reverse complement strand
TTTAAAATATGTGTTTTAGGAGATTCATCTATATTGCCTGTTATTGTAGCTTCCGAGTTAATTAAAATTCAAGAATAAAAATTAAGAGAAATGTTAAAAAAAATATAACCCACAAGTTAAGAAAAAGAAGTTTATGATTGAAGAAGTGATGTTGAATATGGGAAATCAAATACAAAATCAAGGGGCTACTATTAGAAATATTGAAAACCAATTAGGACATATTGTTCCTGCACTTAGTAACAGACCTTCTGAAATTCTTTCGAGTACTGTGGAAGTTAATCAAAAGATCAAAATAAAGAGCAAATTAAAGCTATTCAATTACGAAGAAATGAGGAGTGACTGTTGATAAAAATGAGAAAAATGAATTAATACTAATAAGAAAAGTTACTTGTTGGTGAATTTGTATTGACTATAGAAAATTTAATATGGCCACCAGAAAAGATCACTTTCCTTTACCCTTTGTAGACCAAATGTTGGATAGATTGGCTGGAAACAAATATTACTGGTTTTTATATGATTATACCGGTTATCATCAAATTTGAATTGCTCTTAAGGATCAAGATAAAACAACATTTACAAGCCCATATGAAACAGTTGCTTTTCGAAGAATACCTTTTGGACTTTGCAATGCACCTACGACATTTCAAAGATGCATGATATCAATATTTTGTAATTTAATTGAACATGGAATGGAAGTATTTATGGATGATTTCTCTGTGTTCGAGACATCATTTGAACTATGTTTAAATAATTTAGAAAAAAAGTTCTGGAATTATGTGAAAACATCAACCTAGTACTAAATTGGGAAAAATGTCAATTTATGTTGCTGGAGGAATTGTACTTGGGCATTAAATTTCTAAAAATGGCATGGAATTAGGTCATGCAAAAATCCAAGTTATTAAAAATTACTACCACCGACTATGGTCAGAGGGGTAAGAAGTTTTC
>NW_018219089.1:31558-33560 GCF_001263595.1 Phalaenopsis equestris | reverse complement strand
ACTTTTAAAAATTAATTAAAAATATTAAATGATGTCCAAATGAATTAAAATTTTTATGGTAAGTTTTCTGACTTATCGGGCATAATGGAGAAAAAAAATCAAGTGATTTTACTCTCTGTGTGCTTCAAATTAAATGTTTTAAGCAAATTAGGATTTGCTCAAAAAAGTGATGTTTGGATTTTTTAAAAATCATGAAATTATTTTTTAAGACTTCTATAGTCATAAGTAACTCACATGAATTTTTGTAGAATTTTCCAAGTAATATATAAATTTCCATTATTATTTGAATGGAAAATGGATGAAAATTTAGAAAATTAAGATCTCTGTCTAGAAATCTCCTCTATTTTTGAGAAAAATACTCAAATTGTTTCTTTAAATAGAGCTACAACATATAAAAAATTGGGGTCAAGGTGATGAGTCAATAGGAATGGAGAGTTCAAAAACCTCTAACACTAATTAATTTTTATAAAATTTAATATGCATCAAATTAGCATGAAATTTATTCCACATGATTCTCCTCTGTTTACTGAGCAAGAGGGTATTTTTATTTTTATTTTATGAGTTTTTTAGTAAAAGTTATGAATTTTAGGGGTATTTTCTAAATTTTTTAAATCCCATAATTTTCTACTTAAACCCACGCGCTGACTGGATCATGGGCTGTTCCGGAAATCCCACGTGTCGCACTCTGGTTTGCCACCGCCATCCGCGTCAGCGCTGACTCAGCGTGCTGTGCATATATAGGATCTCTGTCCGACGAGATCAGGACCGTCTGATCGATACACGCGCGATTGGACGGTTCACAGCCTTCGTCGCCGTCTGGTTCATCCCGAGAGTCGTCCACCTTCAAACGTTAATATCTCACTCGATCTGATTTACATGAATTTTTTTTTAAATCGTAGATCTGACCTAGCTCTACACATCCATATGGTTAATCAAGCATGATTTGTAAGTTTTCTTCACAATACGTGAAACCGAGCTCGAATTTAAGGAAAATGGCCTATACCTTTGTCCAATAGGTTTGGGCTGAATTGGATGCTTGTGGAATGTTTGTTGAGGTCCAACAAAGCTTCTCTAAGCACCAATTGGAGTTCCTTTGAGTTTTGTTTAGAAATCCCAAAAATGGGGTTCGGCCTTATCCTCCACAACAAATGAGGGCTTGGGGGAGGGAGTTTGATGGGGAAGCTTCTTCTTTATTTAGGCCTTGTGAAGATGTGTGCAAGGTTAATTTGATTTTGGTGGAGTTTGAAGTAGTGCCCTGATTTTGAGCTTGATTTTGAGCTCAAACTTGAACTCACAGAGGAGGCTTTGAGGGCAATTAATGGTGGAGCCCTTCTTCTCTGTGCTTGGAGAAGTATTTTGATTATTTTGGAGGAGGTTTTGCTTATCTATGGTGGTTCTTTCTTGTATGGCCGTGAGCTCCATCTTCTTCCATAGCCATGGCCATGGCTTTTTTATAGATCTAGATCAGTTGGGATGCTTGGAGATGAAGACTAAAGCTGATGATGAGCAAGAAAAATGACACCATAGGAAATTGCGAAGTGTTAGTGAGTAATTTGGTTTTGCATGAAACTTATCCTTAAAGTTTAAGAGAAAATACTTACCTAAGGGATAAATATCATGGCTAACCCATGTTTAGCTTAACTTAACTCTAAGGTCTAGACTTTAGCTAAGGTTAAGCTTGATTGGGAATACCAAGTTTGATTTTCATTCTATTTTGGTCATGGGCTAATATGACAAAAAATGGGTTTAGGTTCATTTAGCCATGTCATTTGGCTCAATTAAATATTATATTTGGTGTAGGAGACCATGAGGAACACCTTTCATGAAGGATGAAAGTCATTTTGAGGTCAATTGGTTAACCAATTTGGTGGATTTTGGGTTAAAAAGGGTTTTGAATTAAGCCTTTAAGGACCAAATTGGGGGTTTTGGCCAAAGATGGTCAAATTGACCAAATTGGACCATGGTGTAGTTGGACAAAATGAAATTGGGAATATTTTGGATT
>NW_018219089.1:29975-31368 GCF_001263595.1 Phalaenopsis equestris | reverse complement strand
AATTTTGGCCAAATTTGGGTCCCAAGGGCAGTTCGGTAATTTGGAGGTGCCTAGGGGCAAAAGGCCAAGTTGGGCATTTCAAGTGCAATTGGGTAGAGAACCATTTTGAATGAGTCATGGACCAATGAAATCTCCATTTTGGGTTCCCATGTATTGGTCTTAGCCAGGGTATTGTGAGGGTATTGTGAGGGTATGGTGAGGGTATGGTGTACCTTAGCTCCAAATTAAGACCCAGAGTCAATCTTAAGGCCAAGTAATCCTATAGGAACTCTTCTTGAGCTCCCCCATAATGATGTTACCTTCTAAATATTAGAGTTTAGGACCAATATGTGGAACTTCAAGTTGAGTGAGGAAAAGTTTGGAATTTCTAATGGTGAGGGTACCCCTTTTTTTAAGTTTTCTAAGAATAGTCAATAGGAAAGTCCTAGGCTAGACCCTAGGCTACTAAAGAGGAAAACTAGACCTCAACCAAAAGTGAGGTCAACATATGTTTATATGGTATTTTTTTCTAAATTGAAAAGCTTCTTTCCCACTACAATGAGTTTAAATGGTTTAAATATGTATTGTGCCAAATAGGAGGAATTTTAATTCTCTACCATGACTCATTGTTATAGAAAATTATTGGCTAATTTTAGTTTTAGTCCCTAAATCTATGACTAGGCTAAGAGGATACTGCTCCCACTTCCCTTCCCTTGTTTGCTAACTCTCGCTCTAGTTTTTAATCACTAAGATCAAATTGGGGATTTTTAGTCTGTCACCCTAGAAACCTCAAATCCTACACCCAACAAATTATATTTCCCTATTTATTTACACTTAATACAATGAACGAAATAATCCTTCATGGACTTAAATGTGACTCTCACTCTATTGTAGAACTCATACTCCATTTCCAGGATCATATGTTTCACAACATATTATAACAATTTAATTGACCACATCGAAAAGTAAATTAGAGCAGAGATGAAAAACCATCACAATTTATTTTAAATTTTAACATTTGCACATTCACATTATCTCTTCATTTCACCATATCTTAGAGAAGGGAGAAAGATAAGAGAATCTACTCAGACTTCATGAGAAAGATACAACATAACATAAATTTCATATATAAAAGAAAGTTCATACAACAATAATAAACAAATAACACTTATCTGAAACTCTTTCGCAAAACAAATCCTTTGTAGCCTCTATTAGGAAATGTAGGAAGAAGAAATCTCTCACTTCTCTTCCTCTCCAACACTTCTTAGAGAAGAATTCACACATAAACTCACCACAAAAACTCAAATTTATTAAAACAATAACTAACTACGGAGTGGAGTGGTGTGGAAGATTGGTGTGTGAAGAGAAAAATTGAAAATGAGTGGAAGAAGTTGATATAGTCCGAGGGGGGGGG